>NC_004325.2:497500-502500 GCF_000002765.6 Plasmodium falciparum 3D7 | reverse complement strand
AACCATTATTGTAGTTATCAAGAAAAAAAACAGCACTACAGAATATTAGCAGATTATCACAACATTTCAGATACAAGCACAAATAAAACTAACACCTTATTTGAACCATCTAATGTTAAGAAAGAAGAGCAAAAAAACAAACAAACAAAAAACTCAGGGTTATCACATATGTTTAGCAGTGAAATTAATAAAACACAGACAAACGAATCAAATAATAAAAGAGAAATTAGTTTAACCGTCAAAAATCAAAAGAACCAAACAAATAAATCAAAAAACAATAAAAAGGATAAACGTAATATTAGTATATCAAATAAAAGAAATCAAAGCATTAGTAGTAATAATAATAATAATAATAATAAAGAAGAAGAAGAAGAATGTACTAAAAATTTTACACAATATTTACATTACTTCAATAGTAATTTTAGAGAAAATCAAAATATAAATACAACACCAACAAATGAGTTTTCTGAACAACAACAACAACAACAACATCATAATGATTTAAAAAATAAAAATAAAAACAATTCCGAAGGACATAATTATACACATACAAACTTACCAAACAATAATAATAATAATAAAGTCAAAGGACAACAATATAATCATCAAACAGAAAATAAAAATAAAAATAAAATAATTAATTATCCCAGACAAGATAGTCAAACAAATCATTACGGAAGATATACTAGTAGAACTAATAATCAACCAAGACAAGATAACCAAACAAATTATTATTCAAGATATACTAGTAGATCCAATAATCCACCAAGACAAGATAGCCAAACAAGTTATTACGGAAGATATACTAGTAGAACAAATAATCAACATCGATCAGAAAACGAAAATGATGATGAAAGTGATTATGATGATGATGAAGAACTACAAGGACATTCTGTAGTTTATAATGATAAAATACGAAAAAGTAATAATCGACATGAATCTTTACATTCCTATAACATTAAGGAGACCCCAAAAAAGAATAAAAAAAAATCACAACGTAATAATACAAATAACAATAAAACGGACAATTACGATTTTAATAAACACACAAGTCAGCAAATAAATAGTGAATCTAATGGATCCTATGGATATAATCAACAATATAATCATTCTACACAACATGAACTATTTATACCACAAGCACATTATACACCTTATCAACAAATTACACCTTATGGACCTTCTGGACAAATTGTACATTATGGTCCTTATATACAAAATGGTAATCATATCGAACCTGTTCCATATGTTGTAACATCATCAGGAGAATTAATGGTACCACAGTATAATGCAAATGGTGCTTATGTAGCCGTACCAGTAGATGCAATTACACAACAGCAAATTAATTTGTATATAGATTCAACCGTTCAAAGAAGGGAATTACAAATGCGTAATGTATACACACAGGAATTAGTTCAATACAAAAGAGAATTAGATTTAGAACATCAATACAAAAAAAAAACGTTGAAGTTTCAGCAGCTATTAATTAATGCAGCTATGCTTAGTTTGTTAATAGGTTCAATATGTCTTTTATTTCTTTAAATACATATATTATATCTACCATATTTCATTCTACACAAATTTGTGTTTAATTTATTATCATTAAAAAAAAAAAAAAAAAAAAAAAAATTCATTTATAAGGATATACTGATTAAATATATTTACATATTATAGTATAAAAATGTAAATTTTTTTTTTTTTTTTTTTTTTTTTTTTTTAATTTTTGTAATACCCTTAATGGATACCATATTTAATTATAAATAAATATGTCTAATTATATATATGTATATTTTTTTTTTTTTTTTTTTTTTTTTTCTTTTTTTTTTTTCATTCCGTTTCTTTGTTTATAATATTTTAATAGCATATTTGAAGAGTAACATAATTATATATGTTACACCATTTGTAAATATAATGAATAATCTTATGTATTTTTTTTTATATTTGTTTATACATGATATTTATAATAACATTTATTTGTTTTTTTTTAAAAAAAAAAAAAAAAAAAAAAAAAAAAAAGTACATACAACATTATGAAAACCTTTTTAATTTAAATACTATAATTTTTAATTAACCTTTTTTATAAATCAAAATGTGTAATATATATATATATATATATATATATATGTATGTATGATTATATTTTTTTATATTATCCTTTCAACTTCACATATATTCAATTTCATTTCAACGAAATTATATGGTCTTATATTTTTCTTTTATATCACGAATTGTATCATATTTATTCTTCTCACACTTTATTATTTTTTTTTTTTTAATTCTTCATCTTTATATACACATACACTTGTTTTCTTACCTTTTCTATTTATTCATATCATTAACCCTTGAAACAAATTTTTTGTCGAGCATATCATACTTTTTTGTTTTGTTTGTTCTTTTGATCATTAGGAATAATCCTTAATGAGTCTATTTAAAATTTATATATTTCAAATATTTTTTCAATAAGTTTTTGTGTATTATATGCATATAGCTTTGGCCAATATTATTATATTCATTCATGTTTTTTTCTTTTTGTTTATCTTTTTTCTCATATTTTTTTTCTGCACACCTCTCTTTTCTCATTTGTGCTAGCCAAAATATTTTTTCATTTTCATTTTCTTCTTTTATCCAATCATCTTTCCATTGATTAAACCATGTTTCATTTTTCCATTCATTGATCTCATCATTATTTAAATTTGTATGATAGATATTCTTTTTCATATTCTCTAACATATCAATTATCTTTTTATTATATTTATTTTTATGTTTGTCTCTTTTAAATTCTTCAATATACGCATCAATAAATAAATGTTTGTTTGATATACATTCATCTTCTTTTAATCTTTCTAATATCATCATATGTATTTGTATCCATGCAATTAACTTATAATTTTTTTTTTTTTTTTTCATATCTTCTTCTAAAAATGGATTCTTCTCATCTTCATAGTAATCGTTTAATTCTTCTGTATGTTTGTTAATCCATTTTCTGAAAATATTTTTTTCCTTTTCAATCATACAAATCCTTTTTTCATCATTTTTATTTTCTGATGAATTCAAATAATTCAATACTTCGACGTTCCATTCATTTTTTAAATTATGAAACCATTCTTCTCTTTTCCACTTTTCTAATATATATCTGTGTGCCTCTATAAATGTATCCCATATCATATTTTTGTCCATACTAAAAATCTCATCCTCTAAAAGGTTCCTACTATTATTATCTTTATGCTCATTTTTTATATATTCCTGTATGCATATTTCTAAAAAGTCATATTTATTTTTCTCCCACGTTTCTCTTTTACTTTCTTCCATTATTTTTAATTGTATCTCTATAATGTTTTTCCAAATGAATGGGTCCTTTATTTTAACAAAATCATGACACTCCTCGTATTTTTTAATATGCTCTTCATCAACATTAGTGCCTGTATCTTTTTCGATATTATCCCTTATATATTCATATATATATTCATTCGCACCTTCTTCTATATCCTCATACATATATTCATTCGTATCTTCGTCTATATCTTCATACATATATTCATTCGTATCTTCGTCTATATCTTCATACACATATTCATTCGTATCTTCGTCTATATCTTCATACACATATTCATTCGTATCTTCGTCTATATCTTCATACATATATTCATTCGTATCTTCGTCTATATCTTCATACACATATTCATTCACATCTTTTTCTATATGTTCATATATATGTTCACCCATATGATCACCTTTCAACCAATCCTTTTCATTTTCATAATCTATCCATTTAAATTGAATATTTTCCCAATTCCATTTTGATATATTTTTTTGAAGATCCAAAGAAGATCCATCTATTAATTCTTCACATTTGTGCACATCATATTTATGGTTTTCTTCTAAATTTAATAAATATCTATCTTTTACATATATCCAATCTTTCTTCATTTCTTTAAACCACTTTTGTTTTTTCCATTTTGTAGATCGATGTTCATCTATTTCTAGATTATTCATTTTTTTCATATCCTCTACAATTTTTATAATTTCTTTTGTTTTTTCATCATCATCGTGTGTTTTTTTGTTTTCTTTTTCATCTTTTTTTAGTTCATCTATACACGTATCTAAAAACATTTCTTTACTTTTTGTACATTCATCTTTTTTGGATTCTTCTAACACCATCATGTGTATTTGGATCCACAAAATAGTTGTTAATATTTTTTTTTTATCATAAATAAGTTGTTCTTCACCTAAAAAATTCTTTCCATTTTCTTCATTTAATTTGTTTATTTCATTTTCTATATATAACAAGTCTATTATATTCCCTCTATCTAATTGTTCCAATATATCTTTAAACCATTTCGTTACCATATCTTCATTTATATAATATAAATGTTTAGAAATCCATTGTCTCCAAATAATTTTCTGTTTTTGTGACATGTAATAAGTATCACCCCTCAAACTAAGCAACAAATCTTTATATATTTTTTTTATATATTCATATTCTTCTCTCTTCCAATCATTTTTTAAATCTTTAAACCATTCTTCTTCTTTCCATTTATCTAATATATATGTATGTCTCTTAAACCATTCACTCCATGAATTTTGAAGAATATTTATTACATTATCATCAGAAATATTTAAAATACTTTTTTTTTCTTTATTATCTATAATTATTTTATTTTCTCCTTCTTCATTAAATTCTTTTCTTTTTATAAATTCTTCAAAACATATTTGTAAAAAATCTCCTTTATCCTTTTTCCATTCATCTTTTTGAAAATCTTCAATTATTACCATATGTATTTCTATAATAGTTTTTACGTTAAATTTTTCTTTCATCTTATCACCTTCAAGAGTATCATTTTTAATATTTTCTATGTCATATAATGTATTTGTTACATAATGTTCCTTTTCAGAATATTCCTTTGTAATATAATTTTTTCCCTCTTTATTATCTCCTTCAAAGTATTTTATTATTGGAAACCACCCATTATCATTATTATTATCACCATCAATATCATCTA
>NC_004325.2:485000-492500 GCF_000002765.6 Plasmodium falciparum 3D7 | reverse complement strand
TTGTTCATGTTAATT
The DNA here is from genome assembly GCF_000002765.6 of Plasmodium falciparum 3D7. Lineage (NCBI taxonomy): Eukaryota > Apicomplexa > Aconoidasida > Haemosporida > Plasmodiidae > Plasmodium > Plasmodium falciparum. Next base: position 492,485 of record NC_004325.2, on the reverse strand, counting down.
AAAAATTCCAGAAAAAAATATTTTAACATAATTTTGGCTACATATTCATTCTTTTTTTTTTTTTTACTTTTTTTTTTTAAACCATAATACACATTTTATTTATACACATATATAATAATTATTATTTATATAATGATAATTAATAAGAACTGTAGATGTAAAATATAAGCATATTATATTTATAAAAATATAATTACACATATATACTTATTATAAAATAAAATAAAAAGAAATAATTTTATCCTTTCATATTATATAATTTTTTATTTTTTATTTTTAAAAATTAGAGATATTAATTCAAAAATGTTATATTTATTATATAATATGATATTACCATATTTATAACTATTTACAGTCTTATCAATATATATATATATATATATATATTAATACTTAGGTGTAAAAGTATTTGTAGAAAAAATACTTTAAATTTTCTCTATTTTTTAAATAAAATAACTACTATTTTTTTTTTTCTTTTTTTTTTTTTTTTTTTCTTTTTCTCTCTTTAATTATATATTTATAATTAGGTATACCATCACTTTAAATATATTTATATATATAAATACACTACTAAAAAAAAATAAATAATATATATAATTAATCTATTACTATTATTACATTTTTATTCCATTAATTGTTTAAAATAATTCTAATATAAAATTTAAGATCCTTACAATTAAGAAAAAATATATATATATGTCGTTACCTGGCAAATATTAAAAGAAAAAAAAAAAAAAAAAAAGTAAAAATTAAAAATTAAAAGAACAAATAAGAAAAGATATAATTTCACGAAGTAAACCTAATATAATTTTTTTTTTTATTCTAAAAATTTTGTATTTTCTTTTTTTTATATATGTATCAATTTTTCTCATTTTGTTTCGAACAAAAAAAATATAGGGGACAATTTACTATATAATATATGATTTTATATTTTTTTTTTTTTTTTTTTTGTGACGCGCTGAACCCTAGATACTTTGTATCCTTAATTATTTTTTTCATATTATATATTATATATGTTATATATAACTTTTTTTAAAGAATAATATTTGAATTTTCTCTTTAATATTAAAATAATAGTTTTATTGTATTATATTATATTTTCTTCTTTTTTGTTGTTTTTTTCCTTGTATTTCTTAAAAAATAAATATGAACAAGATTTTATTTGCTATTTTTATACACAAAATAATTATTATACTAATAGGAAAAAAATAAGTTATAAATAAATATATCATATAGTATTTTTTACATCACATATATAAATATGTGTATTTTTTTTTTTTTTTTATATACTATTATATTATTTCTGATACATATATATATTATATATATATATATTATATATATTTATTATATATATTATAATGTATATATTCGAATTATTATTATTATTATTACAATATATTATATATATTATATATATATATTATATACATAGAAATATAAATAATTCTAATCCCATAGTAGGTGTTAATATTTTTTTCACAAAATTTTTAAGGAAAGCATATATATATATAATATATATATGTATTTATAAAAAATATTTTTATTTAATACTACTTTGTTCTGATCATATGTTTAATATAAGATAATTTTAAAAAATTACATTTTATAAAAAAATTATTATTTTTTATTATTTTCTATATATAATAAAATTATATGTTCATTTATATATGTATATGCTAGGTACATAAATTCTATAAACCTGTTAGGAATAAAGGTTAGAAAAAAATAGAATAGAATAGAATAAATATATTATTTCTTTTTTTTTTTTGAAGCCTATAAAAACATATAATTTTTTTTTTTTTTTGAAGCCTATAAAAACATATAATTTTTTTTTTTTTTTGAAGCCTATAAAAACATATAATTTTTTTTTTTTTTTTTTCTTCTTATTTTTATATTTTTCATATGTTATATATATATATAATTTTAACATATTATAATTAATTCTTATTTTTTTTTTGTTACTAATGTTTTTTTATAGAAAAGGAAAAAAACATATATATGTATATATTATATGATATTTTATAAGCCTTTTTTTTTTTTTTTTTTTTTTTTTTGTTTTGTTTTGTTATATATATTATTATATATTTATATATTTTTAAAAATACAGAAAAATAAAAATAATTATTACATACAATATATTATATATATATATAATACATGATAATATTATATATAAGATGTATCTATAATAATAATTTGCATAATATATATTATATACATAATTATATATAATAAATTTGTATTTTTATATTTGTAATAAAATAAAAATATATAATAATAAATAAAGATTAGTATATTTAAAACGTAATATATATATATATATATATATATAAATACAGAAAACTTTTTTAAAAAATGAATGTGCTATTTCTTTCGTATAATATTTGTATTCTTTTTTTTGTTGTATGCACATTAAATTTTTCTACTAAGGTAACAAAAATATATGAACGTTTTTTATTATATAGTATAGAAATTTTATATTCTTTTTAAAATGTTATAATAAATATGTACACATCTAATATATTAATATGTTATAATATATTTTTAAAATCTTTGCATTTTGTGTATTTTCCTAATTTATTATATATATATATATTTACATATATATTTACATATTTATAATATATATGTATTTTTTTTTTAGTGCTTTTCCAATGGTTTATTGAAGAATCAAAATATCCTAAACAAAAGTTTTGATTCCATAACGGGAAGATTATTAAACGAAACCGAATTAGAAAAAAATAAAGATGATAATTCAAAATCTGAAACGTTGTTAAAAGAGGAAAAAGATGAAAAGGATGATGTACCTACAACGAGTAATGACAACCTTAAGAATGCTCATAATAATAATGAAATTTCAAGTTCAACTGATCCAACGAATATTATTAATGTTAATGATAAAGATAATGAAAACTCTGTAGATAAAAAAAAAGATAAAAAAGAAAAAAAGCATAAAAAAGATAAAAAAGAAAAAAAAGAAAAAAAAGATAAAAAAGAAAAAAAAGATAAAAAAGAAAAAAAACATAAAAAAGAAAAAAAACATAAAAAAGATAAAAAAAAAGAAGAAAACAGTGAAGTGATGTCTTTATATAAAACGGGTCAACATAAACCAAAAAACGCAACAGAACATGGTGAAGAAAATTTATATGAAGAAATGGTAAGTGAAATAAATAATAATGCACAAGGTGGACTCCTTTTATCAAGCCCATATCAATATAGAGAACAAGGAGGATGTGGAATCATATCTAGTGTTCATGAGACGTCTAATGATACAAAAGATAATGATAAAGAAAATATATCCGAAGACAAAAAGGAGGACCATCAACAAGAAGAAATGTTGAAAACACTTGATAAAAAAGAACGTAAACAAAAAGAAAAAGAAATGAAAGAACAAGAAAAAATCGAAAAAAAAAAAAAAAAGCAAGAAGAAAAGGAAAAGAAAAAACAAGAAAAAGAAAGAAAAAAACAAGAAAAGAAAGAACGTAAACAAAAAGAAAAAGAAATGAAAAAACAAAAAAAAATAGAAAAAGAAAGAAAAAAGAAAGAAGAAAAGGAAAAGAAAAAGAAAAAACATGATAAGGAAAATGAAGAAACAATGCAACAACCAGATCAAACAAGTGAAGAAACCAACAATGAAATTATGGTACCATTACCAAGTCCATTGACAGACGTAACTACACCAGAAGAACACAAAGAAGGAGAACACAAAGAAGAAGAACACAAAGAAGGAGAACACAAAGAAGGAGAACACAAAGAAGAAGAACACAAAGAAGAAGAACACAAAAAAGAAGAACACAAATCAAAAGAACACAAATCAAAAGGAAAGAAAGATAAAGGAAAGAAAGATAAAGGAAAACATAAAAAAGCAAAAAAAGAAAAAGTAAAAAAACACGTAGTTAAAAATGTTATAGAAGATGAAGACAAAGATGGTGTAGAAATAATAAACTTAGAAGATAAAGAGGCATGTGAAGAACAACACATAACAGTAGAAAGTAGACCACTAAGCCAACCACAATGTAAACTAATAGATGAACCAGAACAATTAACATTAATGGATAAATCAAAAGTTGAAGAAAAAAACTTATCCATACAAGAGCAATTAATAGGTACCATAGGACGTGTTAATGTAGTACCCAGAAGAGATAATCATAAGAAAAAAATGGCGAAGATAGAGGAAGCTGAACTTCAAAAACAGAAACATGTTGATAAGGAAGAAGACAAAAAAGAAGAATCCAAAGAAGTAGAAGAAGAATCTAAAGAGGTACAAGAAGATGAAGAAGAAGTAGAAGAAGATGAAGAAGAAGAAGAAGAAGAAGAGGAAGAAGAAGAAGAAGAAGAAGAAGAAGAGGAAGAAGAAGAAGATGAAGTAGAAGAAGATGAAGATGATGCTGAAGAAGATGAAGATGATGCTGAAGAAGATGAAGATGATGCTGAAGAAGATGATGATGATGCTGAAGAAGATGATGATGATGCTGAAGAAGATGATGATGAAGATGAAGATGAAGATGAAGAAGAAGAAGAAGATGAAGAAGAAGAAGAAGAATCAGAAAAAAAAATAAAAAGAAATTTGAGAAAAAATGCCAAAATTTAAATTATAAAAAACCATCCCTTTTTTAATATATTTAAAAATAATAATAATATATTGTAATGTGTTAAATCAAAGCTATTTAAAATTTTTTAATTTGTCCTGTTTTATTTGTAATGTTTTATTTGTAATGTTTTATTTGTAATGTTTTATTTTAATAAATGTGTAAATTTTATTCTTATAATAGTAGTATATATAATATGTTCATATATCTTTTTTTTGTTGTTGTTTTTGAAAAGAGTGTTTTTAAAAGTATATGTAATATATATAATATATATAAGTATATAGGGATTTTTTGTTTTTGACATATGTATATATTTATTTATTCCTTTTTTTTTTTTTTTTTCTGGAATAAAAAACGTTTGTTTCCTTAAATTTTTTATTTTTGTTCTATTCCCTTAAAATAATCAAGCCTTATATATATATATATATATATATATATATATTTTTATATATATATTTATATATATATGTATTTTTTTTTTTTTAATTTATAGTTTTAAAAAAATAAAAAAAAAATTATAAGATTAATTAAATAACAAAACATGTATATGTAAATATATATAATGAATATTAAGAATATATACATGAAAGCCCCCCAAAAAAGAAAAAATCTTAAAAAAAATTAAAGTAAAACTAAAAGATTAACAAAAAAAAAAAAAAAGGAAAATAAAATAAAATTATATATATATATATATATATATCTTTATTTTAACATTCAAAATTTTTGAAATTTTCAAAAACATAAATAGCAGCTAAAATAACAATTAACCCTAAGATAATATGTAAAGGATTACGTTGACATAAATCAAATAATAATTTAGGAACATTATTTAACATGTGTGGGAAAATTGATCCAAATTCTTTTAAAAATGTTTTTAATACAGGTGATTTAGAAGAATCATTTATTAAAGAAAATATATTTTCTATATTTGTAAAACTATGTATATTTTTTAAAACCTCATTAGCAATATTTAGATTATTATTATCCATAAAGGATCCTACAATTTCTTTCATTTTTTCGTATTCTTCATAATTTATATTTAATGATTTTAATAATTCTATATTAGGTATATCTTTTACTTTCGTTTCCTTAGATTCACTTGAACCTTCTGCTAACGATCTATCTATAGAATAATTAAAACAATTTTCAGAGTACCATAATAAATCCTTCCTATAACTTATCATACACTACAAAAATGAAATATATATATATATATATTATATATGTATGTATGTATATTTATATGTGTGCACATTTATTATACAGAAATAATAAAAGAAATGTCTGTTTATATATTTTTATCATACCTTATTAAAACATTCGAATACACAAATGAATGAGATACATATTAAAAGTTTAATAAAAAATATTCCACTATTCATTTTTATTCTCATAAAAATTCTTCTTTTTGTGTGCTCATTTCTAAATAATTCTCTTTTTCTTAATCATATATAAAAATATAAACAAAAATTTAAATATAAATATAAATATAAATATAAATAAATGTTTAATTTATATTTATAATTATATATACACATAGATAACAAAATTAAAAGACTGTTGTATCAGCATGCATTTATATAAATATTAAAATATATGTAAAGTTTTTTACAGATTTTTTTATACAACAACAAAAAAAAAATATATATATATATATATATATTACACTATGATCTAATTTTTTTCCTTTCATATATAAATAATACATATATATAATAATATCTTTTAAAAAAAAATAACTATTATATTTGTAAAAAATTATGTATTCATTTAATAGTTATTTTGGAAACCCTAAATCTTAAAAAAAATTACTTTGCTCTTTATTATAAAAGAAAAAAATATATATATATATATTATATATATATATATATATAATATATTTTTATAATTATAATTTCAAGTTACTTTTTTTTTTTATTTTTTTCATTTTTTTTTTTTTTTTTTGAACACCCTCCAAAAGGCAAAATTAAAAATTTGCCACACCGAAAAACAAGGTCAAAAAAAAGAAAAAACAAATTATATATGTTTTTTTTAAATATATATGTATATAATAAATAATATTTACTTTTTTCATATATATTATAAAATCGAATATATAATATATATATATAATTATAAATATTATGTATAAAGAAGTACTTTTTTTTTTTTTTTCTTTCTTTTTATATTATATTTATTTATTATGGTATACAACCAAAATATATTTTGCCTATAATTAATTAAAACCTATATACAAAATGTATTACATATATCTGACCATTATATATATATATATATATATATATATATATATAGAAAGTTTAACGTTTTTTTTTTTTTTATATATTTTTATTATTATTATGCAGTATAAATATATAATTATTATGTAACTATTTTATACATACATATAATAATATATCTTTTTATTTTTGCTTTTTTATTATAACCGAAAAATATTTTTTTTTAACCATGCGCTTATTTTTATTTTTTTTTTCGCTTTTTAAAAATAAATTATTCAAACATATTTATTTATATATATAATAATTGTATATATATATATATATATATATATATATATATATAAGGTTGATAAGCTCCTACAACTTTTTTTTTTTTTTTTTTTTTTTTGTTCTATCCATGAGATAAGAAAAAAAATAATAATTCAGGAATTATAAGCATATATATATATTATATATATATATATATATATATATTATATATTGCTCATACATTTTTGTATTAAATCAAATGAATGATATGTACTTTCAAAAACGTTTATATTTATTAATTAAAAAGCACACTACTTTTTATATTATAAACATAATCTTTTTTCTTTTTTTTTTTCACTAAATAATATTATTAAGATTGTATATATTAAAAAAAATATATATGTATAAATATAAATATATATATA
>NC_004325.2:432500-477500 GCF_000002765.6 Plasmodium falciparum 3D7 | reverse complement strand
CTTTACTTCTATATATTCATTTCACCTGTGAGGCCTACAAGAGTACAATTCAACTTGACAATTCCTTCAATTCTTTATTCTATGTATAAATATATCATTAAGATTCGAAGGATTCTACTTATTGAGCTATTCCTTCTTCACTCGCCGTTACTAAAGGAATCATAGTTATTTTCTTTTCTTCCGCTTAATTATATGCTTAAGTTCAGCGGATTTGCCCTCCTATTTTTATCCTCTGGCTGTATATTTTCTAAAAGTCCCTCTCAATAGATACATCTTATGTTGACATACATACATACATATATATATATATATATATATATATATATATATATAGCCACAAAAAGGCAATGTATCTATTCATAGTGACAAGATCGATACAGGGTCACCAAGAACTGACGCGAGTGTGTGGGTTCACCAAACAAAAACGACAAGTTGTCAAAGATCGTCCATACCGAAATATCCTATGTAAGAGCTTATACGTGCTAAAAAGCTAATGCCATAAATAAATATGACATTATTGTATAAGGCCTATCTGTCTTTCAAATAATCCTCTGAGCGAGAACGTGAGGTACAACTAGCTAGATCTATATGTACACTTCCTAACAAAAGTTGTTCAGATATTATGAAGCAATAATATATATATATTATTGTATGCATTCTTCATAACTCTTAATATTTTAATTATATGCTTTATACACATATAACCCAATTTTTTAAATACAACTGTTATACTCAGTGATACATAGTACAGGACATATAGACATATATATATATACTTCTCTTCACGAAAAAGTATATAAAACCTATATGTATAAACAAGCTTTTCTTATAATAAGAAAAGCCTATTTAAAAAATATAAAATATATTACAATTTTACGTTTTTCCTTCGCGACATTAGTGTCAATACTATTTAAACGTCATAAAAAAATTACAACGCCTGAGACAGATTGTATTAAATTGCTTTTTCTTTTACACATACTTTTTTATAAAAAAAAATATGTATAAAAGTAGGTTGCGATATAGATGAGTAGGACATGAAAATAACTTGCCTTCAGTACAATAAAAATAGGAGTACCGGAATACTAAAAAAATAGTATCGGTGTAATTTACATTCAGCATTCTGATGATTTACAGTAATTGCAATTTTCATTGCTTATCGCGTTTTGCTGCGGCCTTCATCGCTACAAGAGCCAAGACATCCATCGTTAAGATTGTGCTATATTCATTATTATTATTATACTTAAAAGAATTACATATATTTTATAATAATATATATAATATAAAAAAATATATATTTTTCTTCAAAATATAACTAACTCATAAAGATATTATTATAATATATATATATATATATAATAAAACAGATAATTATGTAAAAAGTTTGAGTATTCAATATTGTTGATGAAAATTTGATATTACATAAATTATTTAATAAAAAATAATTATATTATGTAATATCAAATTTTCGTACAATTTTTATAAATTAGTATAACAATATCTAAAATATTATTATTACACCTTTTATAAAAAAAGTACATTAAAAAAAAAGAAATGTATTTATATTTTAAAAATATTAATACATTTCTTTTCTTTCTTATAATCGTTTCATATATTAATGATCCTTCCGCAGGTTCACCTACGGAAACCTTGTTACGACTTCTCCTTCCTTTAAAAGATAGGATTTACAGTTCTTCTAGAAAAAATCAGAAATATAAAATTTCATTATTTTAATTCATATCCAAACAATTTATCATATCTTTCAATCGGTAGGAGCGACGGGCGGTGTGTACAAAGGGCAGGGACGTAGTCAGCACAATCTAATGAATCATGCTTACTAGGCATTCCTCGTTCAAGATTAATAATTGCAATAATCTATCCCAATTACGATATATACTGATAAAGATTACCTATACTTTTCAGTACAGGAAAAATTGTACACACTTATTTATAAGTACATTTTTAACAACTTGTTATATATATCATTGTAGCACGCGTGCAGCCTAGTTTATCTAAGGACATCACAGACCTGTTGTTGCCTTAAACTTCCTTGTGTTAGATACACACTGTTCCTCTAAGAAGCTTTATTTAATCAAGCAAGTACATTCTTAAAAGAAGAGAGAAATAGAGTAAAAAAAAACAAATTATTAGTAAAACAGGGAAAAGAATATTTTAATAAAAAAAATATCCTAATTTGAACACTGAATAAACATGTATAATTACCTATATTCAATTTCAAATAAAAATATAGTGTACTTACCGCTAATTAGCAGGTTAAGATCTCGTTCGTTATCGGAATTAACCAGACAAATCATATTCACGAACTAAAAACGGCCATGCATCACCATCCAAGAAATCAAGAAAGAGCTATTAATCTGTCAATCCTACTCTTGTCTTAAACTAGTGAGTTTTCCCGTGTTGAGTCAAATTAAGCCGCAAGCTCCACGCCTGGTGGTGCCCTTCCGTCAATTCTTTTAACTTTCTCGCTTGCGCGAATACTCGCCCCAGAACCCAAAGACTTTGATTTCTCATAAGGTACTGAAGGAAGCAATTCTAATATAAAATCAACATTCCCTAAGAAATGCTACATATTTATATATTTTTTATATTCATCCAACACCTAGTCGGTATAGTTTATGGTTAAGATTACGACGGTATCTGATCGTCTTCACTCCCTTAACTTTCGTTCTTGATTAATGGAAATAGATTAGGCAAATGCTTTCGCAGTAGTCCGTCTCCAGAAAATCTTAGAATTTCACCTCTGACATCTGAATACGAATGCCCCCAAAGCTACTCCTATTAATCGTAACTAAGCTAATAAGAATATCAAAAAAAATTATGAAAAAAAAAAATAATTAGCTTATTCATATTTGTTATTCCATGCTGTAGTATTCAAACACAATGAACTCAATCATGACTACCCGTCTGTTATGAACACTTAATTTTACTCAAAGTAACAAAACCTCTCAAAAGCAATAAAAGCATATTGAAGAGATTTTAAAAAAGATTCTGTCATATCTGATAAAAACATAATTTATTAGAAAACCTTATTTTGAACAAAGCAAAATATATAATATATTTGGTTTTCCCAAACCAGTTTAAATGAAACATCGGATTCTTTAATATTCAACTACGAACGTTTTAACTGCAACAATTTTAATATATGCTATTGGAGCTGGAATTACCGCGGCTGCTGGCACCAGACTTGCCCTCCAATTGTTTCTCTAGGAACCTTGTAAATTCCTATCATTCCAATTACAAAATCATTTTTCGATATTGTATTGTTATTTCTTGTCACTACCTCTCTTTTTTAGAATTGGGTAATTTACGCGCCTGCTGCCTTCCTTAGATGTGGTAGCTATTTCTCAGGCTCCCTCTCCGGAATCGAACTCTAATTCCCCGTTACCCGTCATAGCCATGTTAGGTCAATACCCTAACATCAAAAGCTGATAGGTCAGATACTCGATTGATAATACACATATTTTATGTGTTTCTTCTTTGTTATAATTCAATTATATTTATTTTATTCTTATATCTAACAAATACATACCTTAATGATACATACATATGTATATATCAAAAGGTATTTTCACAAGTATTAGCTACAGATTTTCCGTAGTTATCCTTATATTAAAAACATCAAGTAGATTATAACTGTTTTAATGAGCCGTTCGCAGTTTCAATATATTACTTACATATGTACTTTCACTTGCATGGCTTAATCTGTGAGACAAGCATATGACTACTGGCAAGATCAACCAGGTTACTATATATATTGTATATTATAACGATTAAACACACTATCACATTATATAATATAAACTTATATATATATATATGGAACATATATATATTTATAATATTAAAAAAAAAAAAAAAACAAACAATAATAAGAATTTATTTTTTTGTGTGTATATATATATATATATATATACATATATGTATGTCATGAATAATAAATATATATATACAAAATGAAGAACTCAGAATGTATATTTTATTTATATTATTATATTTGACAACCACACAAAAAAAAAAATTATTATTCCTTGATTTTTAATTTTTATATTTTAAAAATATATGTGTTCCATATATATAATAAGTTTATATATATTTATATGTGTAATAATAAAAACGTATAAATATAAATATATCTACATGTTGAAAAAGTTTAAGAATATTATTATATATGGATAAGATAACTATAATAATCTATCTTATTTATATATTATCTCATCTATAAACGACAACGCCAATTGATGTTTTATATTTCAAAGTTATTATTATATATTTCATAAAATTATTTTTACATATTTATATAATTTTATATGAATAAATTTAAATATATCCAAATTGAAATCTAAAAAATAATAATAAAATTAAATTATATATTATTTTTATTAATTATTTTTTTGTTTTTCATATTGTGATACTTTAATTTAAAAACGTTTTTTTTTTTTTTTAATATAAAAAAAGCAACATTGCTTATTTATATTATTATATATATAGCATTTAATTTAACAGATATAAACATTGATTATTATTTTTTAATACTTTAACAAAATATTTAAATGTATTAAGAATTGTTTACTTCAAGGAAATATGATTTTCCATATGAAATACATATTTAAATGAATTGGTCTATTTATATTATATAAGAAGGAAAATAAAATTAAAAGAAATATATATATATATATATATATATGTATATTATGGATAGATATACATATATGAACTCATAATTATTTTATTACTTAAATAAAAGTACATATAACATTTTAGTTATTTTTAAATAATAATTTATTATATTATAATATATTGGTATATAATAACTGATAAATGTACATATAAATTTTATGATATTATATATAATTACTTCTTTACAAGCTAATTTTGTTCATATATATATATTTTTTCTTTTTTTTTTTAAATCCTCTCCTCCCTTTTCATAAAGATAAATTTATTGTAAATTACGTTTGTTTATTTTAAATTAAGATATTTTTACCCTAACAAATATATTTTTTTTTGGAAAATTTACCATGAACGCAATATATTTTTATTTCTTATCTTTACATATGAACTGAAGAAAATGAAGAAGGGTAGATAAAAGGAAAAAGGAAACAACTAGCCAAAATATTTATATACTTTGTTGTATTTTATTATTATTTATTATAATTTAGCTAGCTCAATATTTTCGCTTAAAATATTACCTTTGTATATATTATTATGGAATGAAAATTTATGTAGCTAATTTCATAATTCTTTTTAACACGTATTATTATATGTTTATAAAAAAAGCTTATTTTCCCTTCTTCCTTATTATTTTTTATAAGGTCTTTTTTTTCTCACAGGTACACTTTCATTAGGGAAAAGAAATAGTTCTACAGTTTTCGATAATATTATAAAAGATAAAATACATTCAATAATTTATTTATGAAAATTTTTAAATGCCAGTTGTCTTATATATATATTCATTATATTTTATGACCATATAATTAATATAAGTCTAAGATATTTTAAATACAAACATTATTTTTCCCATATATTTATAATACACATGCAATGATATAATATATTTTCAATTTACCTTTATATATTTTTTTATTTTTTTTATAAAGACAACTTGTAGAAGAATGTATTACAAATTAAAAAAATATGAGAAAATGGAGAAGTAATAATTTATATATATATATATATATTATATTATCAATTATATAATATGTCTGGACAGATTATATATGTTTTACAAATATATGTAAATCATGAGAAATAAAATATGAGCGTCTCGTCGTCCTCTTTATAATAATATTTTAAACTTTTATTTATATAATATGACTTAGTATAATATTTTATATAATCTTTTTATAAGTGAAAAAAAAAATACTCTATAGAGATATATAGCTACAATTGTTATTTTATTTTATTATATTATCGTATGTGCATACACATACAATATATATATATATATATATATATATATAATATACTACATACAATAACTAGCTATTATGATCTAATTCAAAATAATCAACTAGCCAAAAATATATATATATTAATAATAAAATAATTTGTACTATATATAAGTATTTATTTTATAACTATATTACATTTTTTTTTGTTTAATAATTATTTTATTTATTAATATGTAACTATTTCTGACCAATTCATATTATTATAATATAACTATCTTTTTATATTTGGCTGTTTTTTTTTTATTTTTATTTTTTTTTTTTTTTTTTTTTTTTTATTATTATTGCTTAATTTACATATATTCTCTTTTGAAAATATATAATTAATTACATTATTTTGTTTTCATATTATTTTATTATATATAATATTTTATATATATAATATATACATAATATATATATAGATGGGTAAACAAAAACTATTTTTGTAAAAAGCCATTATGTAATTTTTTATAAGATTTTTTTTTTTTTTTTTTATTCATATATTCCATTGAATATTATTATATAAGCGTATTTAAATTATATTCATGATGTAACTTTTGCTTTATATATATATATATATATATATATGTATATATTCATTATAATATACAAATATTTAATATAATATGATATATTAATAATAAAAAACATATACGTGTTTTATTTGTACTTAAGCAGGTAAGCATAAGTGTTTTTTATATATTTTATATAATCTTTAATTATATTTTTTAATATAAAATTGATATATATATATATATATATATTATTATGCATATTATGATGGTTATATCTTTATTTTATTTTTTAATTTAACTCAAGTTATATCTTATTACTTTCGGTACAAACACAAATAATTTTTTTTTTTTTTTTTGTTTACACATTTTCAATTAGGAATTTATTAATATGATCAACATATATATATATATATATATATATATATTATATTCATTACACTTAAAAAAAGGTGAAGAAATTTTTCATTATTCTTAAAAGAATAAAAATATTACATATTATATTGCATCTTTTTTTAACATGCTTAGGGAGCATATCAATGGGAATTAAAATAAAGAAAAAAAAAAAAAAAAACTACCTTATAGTTCACAATGTTTTATTATAAGGCACTTCTTTTAATTGTGATTTATACAGAAAAACAAAATAAAATATATATGATCTATAGATTAATTCTGAGGTAAATATATAAAATTGTAATCTTTCTTTTAAAGCAATTTTTTCTTTATAAACGGTTAAAATTATATATATATATATATATATATATATGTATGTATGTATGTATGTATGTATGTATGTATTATGTATGCATGGGTGTGTGTAAGTTTATTCATGTAATAATATACCGATTAGTCGTCCATTTCTAACAAATGTGATAATTCAGATTGCGTTTTTACATCTTCGTAACTACAACGATAAGTTATTTCTCCCTTTCTTAATACATAAATATAGTCACAACAAGACAAAGTATTTGCATGATGTGAAATAATTAGGACTGTATTATTTGGAAAATGATTTCTTATTATATAATTAAATGACTTTGCTTTACCAATTAAAAAACTATTTAATTCGTCATGAACAGAATTGTTTAAATTAAAAATAGGAATTTCATCTATTAATATGATTTTATATTTATGTCGATTTAAATAAAGTCTAACTAAAGATAGATATCTTATACAATCATTTGTTAATAGAATAGTATTATCATTTGATTGGTTTATTACTTTTGATGTTTGTATTATTTTTTTATAATTTGATTTCATATCTTGTTTATGCATATATTTATATAAATCGTTTTTACCTAAATTTATACCATTCAATTTTAGAGCATGAACAATTTCATCATCTGTGAAATTATTATATGGATCAATAAAAGTTCTTATATTCCAATTATAAAAAACAAAAGAAGATTGAGCTAAAATACCAATAATACTATCTTCTCCTTTTCTATTATATGTTCGAATGTCTCTTCCTTCTACTGTTATTTTTCCTTGTGAAATATTAATTAATCCTAAGATAGATAAAAGTATAGTACTTTTTCCTGCGCCTGATTTTCCTACTATCCCAATTTTTTGATTTTTTAAAGCATACATATTAATATTTTTTAATGATGGTTCTTCATCTATGTATTTATATGTACCATTAACTAAAGGAATTTTTTTTTTATAACTTACATATACATTCTCAAATTTAATACCATACTTTTTTTTTGATTCATCATCCTGAGAACTATTTATAATTGAAGATAACGATACATTTTTATATTCGACAATTGCAGATATCTTATCCGAGATATTTTCATTTTTTTCCTTATATGTTTGTGTTGTTATTACATTTAATTCATTTTCCTTATTCATAGAAGCATTTTCTTTATTAGAAATTTTAGCAAATTCTTCTAATCTTTGAACACAGCACATTTCTTTTTCTATGTGAGTATAATCACATAAAAGAAATTTTATAATAACACCTAGTCTAGCAGAAAACGATATACAGTATCCAAGGGTACTCAAAATTCGAACATAATTTTTTTCTTTATATAATTTGATTATTCCACTTGCATATAAATGAGGATGCATAATAATGTAAGTAGTTAATAACAATATAAAAATCTTAATATAAAGAGATGCCCAAATATTTATAAGCCATTTAAAAAAATAACTAATTCGAAAATTGTTTATATAATGCTCATATACATCCAAATGATATGTATTTTTTTTATATATATTAATAATGTTTTTTCCAGACAATGCATTACTATAGATGTTACATAAAGGAGTATGACATGATAAATACAGCCTTTGTGCTTCTTTACAACCTCTCGAAAATCTTTTGAAAACAAAAAAATATATTAATATAATTACAAAAGGGAAAATAAAAATACAATCTCTTATCATATATATAATTAATAAGGATGATAAGATACAACGAAAAAAAATGAAAAAGGCTTTATATATTCTCTTTAAAAATCCATAATCAAAAGCAGATATATCAATAATAAATCGATTTATTATATTCCCTAAATTATTATTATAAAATATATACAATGGTGCATTTAATATGCTATATAATATATTATTATGTACTTTTATTGCTGATGTAATATTTCCATATATGATCATAGAAAAACATATACCTGATGTTACTAATGATATTATTGGTAATATTACAAAATATTCCAAATATCTTACTTGCTTTTGTAATATTGTGTCTGAATGTTCTTTATTATTTTTAGAAATAATACTCATCATAGTTAAAAAGACAAACTTTATTTCATCTGTAAAAATAGATATAAGCATAAATATTACTACTGAAGTTAATAAAACAAATCCAACCTGTTGAAAATACCATAAATACGTTTCTAAACTTATGGAACCCTTAAAACTGGATGAGTTATCTTCATATTTAAAATTACTTGGATTATTTATCATATTACTTGAACTTTTGACAAAAGGCATTGATGAACTTTTATTGAATTCTTCATGTGTATCTTTATATAAAGGTTTTACAATTTCTTCCTTATCAGAATTATTACTAGTATAGGTATCAAGCGTATATTCATTTCCTAACGAAGAAACAGTTGGACTATCATCTGTAGAATTAGGCCCCAAATTAATGTCATTATAGTTTCTATGGTTATCATTCATATTAATATTAATATGGTCGTCCTTGTTACTATTATTATTATTATTATTGTTGTCCTTATTATTTTTATTCATATGCTCCTTTTTATAATTTTTCTTTTTCATTTTCTTAATATACTCCTTATTTATACTATCAATTTCAAAGGAAACACTCTCCGTATTCCCTTTTACGAAATAAGCTTCCTTATATATCATTTTATTACTATGTTTAACATGATTAAGTTCCACTTCATCAAACAATTTTATTCTGGTATAATCTATTGTATTTAAGTTTGAATAACCCCAGTGACTTTCTTTAGTTATATTTAAATTGTTCTTTTCCATATATTCTGATATATTTCCTCTATATTTTAAAGTTTTATCCTGAATTTCAAAAATGTTTACTTCATATTGAACATTATCAAGAATATCTTCAATAAGAAAATTATCCAACGTACTTTTATTCATTGAGATAATAAAACTACAATTATCTTTAAAACTTATATTGTCTTCTTTACAAAATAAATTAGAAAATATCTTTTTAGATATGGAAGGATCTAAAGATGTAAATATATCATCAAGTAAATACAAATAAAAATTATTATCATCCATTAAACATTTTTGAAGGTAATTTTCATTGAATGGAATATTATAGTTAACTAATTTACTTTTTTTATTATTATATGAAGAAATGTTTTTATTATTTATTAAATCCTTATCTAATATTTCATTAGGTTGTATAAGCTTTTTTTCATAATCTGTACATAATTTGTGCATATGAATATAATGCTCATATAATGCTCTAGCTAAACATATTCTTACTTTTTGTCCTTTACTTAAATTATGATCATCATTAATATATTTCATATCTCCATGTTCTATGGTACTCAAATCATTCAATAATTCACTTTGTAATATAGTATATTTATAAATTAATGGATTATATTCATTTCCAAATAAAATCATTGATCTAATATTTCCCATAAATAACCAACTATTTTGAGGAACATATAAGATTGGCATTTTTTTGAAAAAATTTTCAATATACAAATTACCATGTGTCATATTAAAATCTCCTAATATAGAATGGAAAAATGCACTTTTTCCTGATCCAACATTTCCTATAATTATTGCTAATGAATTCCTTTTTAAATTAAAATTTATGTTTTTTAAAATATGGTCATTATCACATTTATTATCATATGATAAACCAAAACTACAATTTTCTAATTTTATAATGTATTCATTATTCTTTTTTTTTTCTTTGAATTCATTACTCATTGTGCTATTACTACTATTGTGAATATTTTCATATTCTTCTTTTTTTTCATGTATATGACTACTATTATAATTATATGTAGAATTACTTTTATGTTCCTGGAAACATATTTTTTTATTCGTATTATCATCTACGTTCTTAAGTAAACCAGATAATATTTGTTTATTTATTATATTCTTATGATAATTCATCTTATGATAAAAGAAAAAATATTTAAACATATTTGTTAATTTATTTTTTATTACGTTTTTTAAATGTTTCAAATTATGTGATGTACCATCATCATGAGAAGTTATATTTTCATTTTGTAAAAATGTCTTATCCACTACAATATTATAATCTTCATTATATCTTGTACGGTACATAAAATAATTTTTTATATCATTATAATATAAATGATCATTAATATAATTATTTAAACGTTTAATATTTACTATACCTTCCATAACATTATTAACTAAGTTTGGAAAATTTGCTACATTCGAAATTAATATCTTATATACATATAAGGGCATAATAATTGATGTAAATTTAATTTCTTCTTTCTTATTTAATCTATCTTTTAAATAAATAAAGAATATAACCACTTCAACTATATCAGAGGAAATTGAACTTATAAAAACTCCTATGTTACTCAAATAAAGTCTTATTTTACAATATTTCATTTCTTTCATTCGAAATATATTTATGTATTTAAAAGCAAATGATTCCCAATTAAACATTTTTATCAATTTGAATTCTTTTAATACATGATGCATGTTATCAATTCTTTTATCTCGATAAATTAAATATTTACTTTTAAATAAACTTGGTAAAAATTCAAATAGTATCATTGCACTGTATAAAGCAATGGACAACCATATTGCAATTCCAACTGAATTGGACCCAATCTTTATATGAAACACATAAAAAGACATAAAAATTTTAACAAATACATTAAACAAATTAATACAAGAAGTAACAAAAAATGTTACAGACGGTACATCAGAAAACATAATATTATAAATGTTCACATTAGGTAAACTCCTATTTTCATTTAATGAATCTTTTTCCATTTTCTTTGTACTTTTTATAAAATTAATTATATAATCATTTTCCACAAATTTATTATTATCGATATTTTTATTATTATTTTTTATTCCTGATGAAGAGGAGGATGCATTCTTACCAATACTTAAAAAATCTCTGCTTATCTCATCAATTTCTGTTTGTGAAGAAAATTTTCTATATGTATTATAAAATGCATCTGGATTTTGTAAATGATTGTTATTACTGCATAAATTAATTTTATACAAAAAATACATTAGTGATACTTTTAAATTTATTGTAAAGAGATGAAAATAAAAATGCAAAAGAGCTTCAAAAAACAAATGGAAAAACATTATCATCACTACCACTAACCCACTGAATACTTTGAAATCTTTTAAGAATGAAATATATACAGGAATCTTTTGACCTTCTAAAATACGCATATAGTAATCTATGAATTTCCCCCCCAAGGTAACAATTAATGTCTCTAAAATATAAAAACTTATTATTAAAATTATTCGAAACTTAAATGTTTTCAAAATTGACCATAAAATATTATGGTAATAAACATTATACACTTTCTTTTCACTTGCATCATTTGAATTACAATGGTGTAATACATGTTCGTTAGATGAATTTTTTTCACTGTAAAATTCGGAGTCTTCTACTTCTATATCTCTTAAATTCTCTTCTAATTTAGATGCATAATATGGCACATCGAAGTTCCGACATATATTAGGAAGTTCTTGAATATCTCCTTTTATTAAATCATTTATTAACGGTCTTATCCAATCAAAAGATAAAAAATTTAAAAATGATATATTTTGACAACTTTTTTTTTTTTTATTTCCTTTATTTGATATTCCAACATTTTCTTTATATGTCGTCATATTTTAAGTAAAATGTATACAATAAATGTGCATATAATAAGTATATTTTAAAAGAACTAATTTTAAAATATATGTTAAATTTTTCATGTAATACGCATACCAAATATATTGGTAACAATTTTAGAAAGAAACGAAACATATATATACACATATATATTATGTGGAGTAAATATTAAAAGAACATTTTTATGGAACCATTAAATAAATTATATTAATTATTATAAAACAATAATATAATGGAATCACAAATTAACACATTAACAATATATAAAAGTATTAAACATTTTTATACTTATGAAATTTAAATATATATTAAAATATTTTAACTAATTTATTTCATATTAGTTAATATGTTACTAGATTAAAAAATAAGTATACTAAAATAAGGCACATTTTAAATAATAATAAAAATATATAAACATATAAACTAGTTATTAATTATGAAATTTAAATATATATTAAAATATTTTAACTAATTTATTTCATATTAGTTAATATGTTACTAGATTAAAAAATAAGTATACTAAAATAAGGCACATTTTAAATAATAATAAAAATATATAAACATATAAACTAGTTATTAATTATGAAATTTAAATATATATTAAAATATTTTAACTAATTTATTTCATATTAGTTAATATGTTACTAGATTAAAAAATAAGTATACTAAAATAAGGCACATTTTAAATAATAATAAAAATATATAAACATATAAACTAGTTATTAATTATGAAAATTAAATACATTAAAATATTTGAATTGGTTTATAATATACTTTAATATTAATTAAAACATTACTAGATTTTTAAAAAAAGTGTATAAACCAAAACAAAACACGTTCAAAATAATAAAAAAAAAGTGTATTGTTATTTAGAAATATATTATGTTCTAAAATTCATGAAAAAGAACTTTAGAATTATAAAATGAAAAAATAAAATATATAATAATAAAAATAAAATCTAAACGTTTCTAAATATTTATTTTTTATGTTACATTTCAATTTATGTAAAGTTTACATATATATAGAGAGTGTATTTTATATAAAAATAAAATATAATAATAATACTAAATTGTAATAATTATAATATAACAAAAATAAAATAAAAACACTATAATCCATATAAATATATAAATGAAGAACCTCCTTTTGATTCATTTCCAATATTCATGCATTTGAATTAGATGTAAAAATTATAAATGTTGTAACTCTTAAAACATACATTAAGGAAATAAATATAAAACATTCTTATTATTATTAAAATATAATAAATATATAATAATAAAGATTCATGAATTAGAATAATAATATTATTTATTATATATATACATATATATATTTCATATCCAAATCTTATACATTTCAAATTCTAAGGTTATATTGCACTGAAAAATAATATTATTTAATATGAATAGTTTATTAATATATTTTTTTTTATTAATTTTATTAATTTTAGGTGAATATATAGAAGTTTATACTTTAGAACCCCTTTTTTTATTTTTTTTTTCATATTTTTTATTTTTTGTTTTTAAATATACAACTATAACATATGATTTCTGTGTTTTATTTTTCCATTAATTTCTATATAATAATTTTCATATTTTCCTTAATTTCGAAAAAAACAAAAAAGAAAACAAATTATTTTAAGGTATATATTTTTTTAAAAATTTTCATATATTTTATTTTACAATAGGAATTTTTTCTTGGTTCCATATATGTAAGATTTATATATTTTTGTTTTTAATTTAAAATGTAATTTTATTACATATTTTGTGTTTATAATTTTGAATTTTTTCTAAATTTAACAATTAATTATAAAATTATTCTATTTATTTTATTTAAAGAGTATTCTAATTTTATTTGTTTTTTTCAAAAATATAACTTTATATTTACGTATTAATTTTGTTTATTATTTTCTAATACATGTTATTATTTTTTAACATTTATTTTTTTTTTCAATAATAATATTATTACTTTTTTCTATTGTTGTAGATTTATTTACGTTTATTATATTAATATATACATTATAATTATATATATTTTCCGTGAAATATCACGTGATCCTTCATCTATATTAGATATAACTTTTTTTTTATTTTTCTATAATATGAACTAATTACCTTTTTATAATAAATTATTTTATATTTATAATAATGCATTAGACTTTTTTCATAATTTTTGATTTAATCTATGACTAATAAATAAAAAATTATTATGTTCTATTTTATTCAATAAGATATCTGTAAGAACATTTAACGCACATATTACTTAATTACAAAGGAAAATTATTCAACTTAGTTATGAACATTTATTATATATATATAAATATATAGATATATATATATATATTTATTTATTTATATTTTGTATTTTATTTTTGTGTAATGGAATTTTTAAAAATTCTTAAAGGAAGAATTTAATAGATTGTTTTATTTGTATTATTAACCTCGAAATTTAAAAAAAAAAAAAAAAGTAAAAAATTATTTACAATGTCATTCACGATGACGACGGAAAGTATATAATACTAAAAGTACGTTTTAAACTTGAAGATATTTTTCAATATTTCTATAAGTATTATATTTTAGGTACACATTAATAAAAGGTAAATGAAACATGGAAATTTTTATTTTAGCATATATAATTTTTTATATCATCATAAAAATTTTTCTATAAAAGGAAGATTACAAAGTCTAATTAAAAATATAATGTGTATATAATATAAAAATATAAGTAAATTTATAAATAATTAAATAAACACTTTTTATGTATGTAATTATATTAGATGAAAATTGAATTTTATTTTGTCAAATATATGGATAATGTTTTTTACTAAAGCAAGGGCGATATTTCTTTCGTATTTACTTCTTTCTAATATTTAATGTTCGTTTGTCGTTCTTAATTATCATTAGAATGATATATAGAAAAATAATTTTTTTTTATTTTTCTTAAATAAAAAGACGATTTTGGAATTATATATATCATAAGATTATACAATTGTACGTTGTTCAAGATAAGGAATTTAGAATTAGCAGGAACTACATTATGTATAGATCATTAGATTTATTAAAAATATACTTTATACATAATCCTGAAAATATATATAAATATATTTTGAAAAAAAAAAAAAAAAAAGGTATATATTAAAACATTAACATAATATTCACTCATTTATATTATCTACATGTAGTTTATATTATTATTATTTTTTCTTTTTGGAATTTAAAATAAATGTACCGTTTTAAAGATTCATTTGTATTCTTTAATATTATATCTAAAAATATGAGTATATATATATTTCTTATTTTAATCTGAAGTATTTAAAGATACAATAGTTTTTCTATTACAATAGTAATATATATTGTTCTGTTTGTTTATTAATGAAATATTTGATTTTCATATTAATATTAAATGTGTAAAAGATGTTACATAATAATTTTTTCTTTTCTACCTTACAATCATTTATTCATAGATATATATAAGTAATTCTTCCATATAAAAATAATAGTCCAATATACATTTTTTGTTGGAGCTGTGTTTTCTTTATATATAACGAAAAAGATAAAAGATATATTTTATTCTATATAATTTCCTTTTTTTTTTTTAATATTGTTAATTTTATACATATAATCTAATTAATTTCAATAAAGGTTGAATTAAGTATAGGTTTAGTTCATAAGAATATTTATATTAATAGAAAAGACAGTAATAAATATATAAATGGAATTCCCTATATATATATAATATATTTTTCTTCGTAGTTCTAAAGTTATTTCGTTCTTAATATATACTTTTGTCCTAAATATATTACTATATTTTTTATTCATATTTTATAATTTTTTATATGTTTATAAATTTTTCTGTTTTATTTATGAAAAATATTATATAAAAAACAGATGAAACATAAATAATTGCAAATTGTTATTTCACAATAACGCAAACTTATGTTAATGTTAATAACGAAATAATGAAAGTGATACCAAGAACAAATACTTAAAAAATTTGAATATAAAAATTACATAATGGTGTGAAGTCATATAATAAAATATTTCAGTTTATACAAAAAAAAAAGTCTTCAATATAAGTATGCAAAATAATAAGCTATCATTAAAACAATTGCATAATAAGAAAACTAATATATGACATAAATAATTATACTTAAATAAATGTTTATAAAAGAGGATTAAGTAATAAATAACAAAATAAAAAACATATTAAAAATTTATTTATACATATATGTATATATATATATATATATATATATCAATAAAAGAATCAATTATATTATTTAATGTATAATAATTTCCGCATAAAAAATAATAATATAATATATAATTATTAAAAATAAATTACATTATAAAATAAAAGCATAAATTTCCAATGTGTTAATATAAATATTATAATTAAATACTTAACAATAAATATATATTAATAAAATTTATTTAAATAAAATAAAGAAAAAATAAAATTAAATAAAGAAAAATTATAAATTATTAATAGTTTTAAATATAAACTTTTAATATTTATATTTAAAATAATTTAATTAATTATTATATATAAAATAATTTATTAAAATTATATTAAAAAAAATTAATTAAATTAATATAATAAAATTATTTTATTTAATTTATAAAAATAAACATCAATATATAAAATCTTAATTAAATATTATACACACAAAAAAATAATTTTAATAATAATAAATACATAATATAAATTAATTAATTATAAATAATAATTTCATTATAAATATTATTAATTAATATAAATTTAATATATGAAAAAATAATTTAATTTTATTTAATAAATATATTATTAATTAAATATAAAATTAATATTTAAATAAATAAAAATATATTAATTTTATTTAATAAATATATAATATTTAAATATAAATTTAATAATTAAAAAGAAAATTAATAAATATATTAAATATTAATTTATATTAAAATTAATTAATTTAGTTTTAATATAAGTATATTAATTAAATATAATAATTTTATTATTATAAATAAAAAATAATATATTATTTATAATATATTTAATTAATATATTTATTTTAAAATAATAAATTAATTAAATAAAATGGATATAAATAATAATGATATAATACATTAATAAATAAATATTATTTTAAAGTTAATTTAATATATTATTATATTTTAATAATTATTAATATAATTTATATAAAAATATATATTATATATAAAATAAAAATTTAATATTTAATTATATTACATATATAAATATATATATATATATATATATCACATTTTAAATATAAATTATTTAATTAATTAAAATATATTATTATAATTATTTATATATATATTTAAAAAATATAAAATAATTAATATTATATTTAAATATTATAAAGTTATAATTAAATAAATAATAATTAATTAAATGTGTAATTTATTATTTAAAAATATAATTAATAAAAATATAATAAATAAAATGAAAATATTTATATATTAAAAATATAATAAATATATATTTGTTTTTATTTTAATAAATATATTAATTTATTATATATATATATTATTTTATTATAATGTTACTAAAATAAATAAATTAATTATTATATATTAATTATATTAAATAATTAATTTATTATATTATTTAATTAATTTAATAATTTTAATTTTATTTATTATTATATTTTTATATATTTAATTATTTATTAGCGTATATATTTATTTTATATATTAAATAATTTAATTAATTTATTAAATTATTATATTAATTTTATATATTTAATTATTTAATATAATATAAATTGTTTTATTTATTAAATTATTATATTAATATATTTTTATTTATTTAAAATATTATATTAAATAATAAAGACAATATATTAAACATATAAATTAATATAATATTTTATTTTATTTATTAATTTGTTTAATATATTATTATTTTATTTAATTATTTATTTAATATATTATTATTTTATTTAATTATTTAATTATATTATTATTTTATTTATTAATTTATATATTTTAATATATTATTTTATTTATTTAATATAATATTTAATTTATTTAATATAATAATATTTTAATTATTTAATATAATATTTCATTTAATTCATTTAATATAATATTTTAATTATATTATTAATTTATATATTTTAACATTTTATTTAATTTATTTAATATATATAATATTTTATTTATTAATTATATTATTAATTTATATATTTTAATATTTTATTTAATTTATTTAATATAATATTTTATTTATTAATTATATTATTAATTTATTTAATATAATATTTTATTTATTTAATTATATATATTATTAATTTATATATTTTAATATTTTATTTAATTTATTTAATATAATATTTTATTTATTAATTATATTATTAATTTATTTAATATAATAGTTTATTTATTTAATTATATATATTATTAATTTATATATTTTAATATTTTATTTAATTTATTTAATATAATATTTTATTTATTAATTATATTATTAATTTATATATTTTAATATTTTATTTAATTTATTTAATATATATAATATTTTATTTATTAATTATATTATTAATTTATATATTTTAATATTTTATTTAATTTATTTAATATAATATTTTATTTATTAATTATATTATTAATTTATATATTTTAATATTTTATTTAATTAATTATATTATTAATTTATATTTTTTAATATTTTATTTTATTTTATTTATTTAATATAATATTTTATTTATTTAATTATATTATTATTTTGTTAATTTATATATTTTAATATATTATTTTTATTATTTTATTTATTTAATTTATTCCATTTAATATATATATATATAATACAAAAGATAAAATATTCTTTAATTATATTTATTAATATAAATGTGTACTATAATTAATTATTAATAAAGAAATTATATAATTATATATAAACTATTAAAATTAATGTGAAATATATTATTATATATATAAATGAATTAATATATATTAAATTATTTATTATATCATCGTTTTTTAAGAAAATATTTATTCCTTAATTATATTTTTAATAATGTTAATATAATTAAGGAATATTATTTATAAAAGTACCTTTCATAGAAAATTATAATTCGTAATTTCAAATAAATATTTAGAAACATCTAAGTACTATTAATGAGAGCAATTCAATAAAGAAATATAATACATATAATTTTTTTATTGAATTATTTGAAATAACTATTTCTATTATACGCTTAGTAATAGAATAATTGTTGTGTATCTTTCTTTTATTTAAGATTAAATTATGACAAATATGGAACTTCACAATTTATGAAAAAATATATTATTATATAAATTATATGTATACATATAATTTTTTCATTTTCCTCAAAAATTTATTACTATTTTAGTATAAAATTAATAAAATGCAAAATGTTAACACATTTTCCATATCCCCATGATTTTATTTATATTTTATAAATATGACATTTAGCAAAATTATAACATATATTAAATAGGAAATTCATTTTTCCTCATATTATAAAATAATAACAAAAAATAAAATTGTAAAACTCTAGAAAAAACATAAGACAAAAAGAGAATGTAGGGTACAATTATATATAAATGTTTTCTCATTTTACGATTGACTAATATAAAATATAAAGATAAAATATCAAGTTTTTATATTCATTACATTTTCATGAAAACATAATTTATGCCTACAATATATAATTTTTTTTTGTCAAATTTGTACACCTAAATTATTTTTGCTTTAATAGATTTAAATATACAAGGGGATTAATATTACATTCTATAATATTAAGTATGGTTTCTTTTTTTTTTTTTTTTTTTGGCCCTTTCATTTTTTCCTTTAAATAATATATTTATTTAAAAATATAATATATATCCATATATTATTTTATATTTATTAAAAGATATATTATAGAATAAAATAATTTTATATTCATAAATTTATATAAGACACGACATATAATATTATTCAGTAACCAAAAAATATATATATTTTTTATTATTATTCATATTTCAGTGTTTTTAATTCTTAAAATAGTAACATGTTTTAGTATGAGAATTAATAATATTAATATAGACATGAACAATTATATTAAAGGGCAAAGGAAGAACAGAATAAATCTTTTACTTTTTTATATTCATGATACTACGTCGAATTTTATTCATATTTTAATTATTGAATCTAAAATATATAATTTTATATTCTATAGAAATATAATAAATGATCACACCTTTTTAAGTAAAACTTTTTTTTTAAATGCTTATAATTTCTGCACAATTTTGTAAAAGAAGTATAATTGTATAAAATATCTTTCACAAACCTATAGATATAACATATATCAGGAAATAATATGTTTTACATAACAATTTCATGTACAATATAAAATGACCTTTAGAAATACAACATGATAAGATTTGGTAAAAAACAAGAGAAAAAATTATATATTCTCTTTTTAAATAAAAGCATTATATAATTATAAATTTTTTAAAGAAAAACCATATAAGGGAGCAAATTGAAATATTTAAAAATAAATGTTGAATGATGAAATTTTAGATATATAATTAAAAAAAAAATATATATATTACTAAGTAAATATATTGTCCTAATTATATATATATATATATATATATGATAAGAACTTTGTTTTTAATCTAAAAGACATTTACAATAAAATAATAAAAGGTGTTTCATTATTTTAGACACATTCAGGAATTTTTTTGAAATTAAATTAAAATTAAAAGAAATAGCATTATATGTTCTAAATTGTAAAAGAATAAAGAAATATTATTCTTAAACATTTTTTTGAAAAACAAAATAATATTTATTTTCTATTAAGTTTTTATAGACATAATTAAAAATTAATTCTTAAATTTTTAAAATCGAAATACCTCTTAATAAATTTTTTTTCTTTCTTTTCCAGTTTTATATATTGTTCTACATTGTATTTTAAAAATATTGTTATGATGTTGTGTAAAATATATGTATATATTTTAATATAAATTAGAACGATATATAATCTACAAATTATTTCAAAATGAAAAAACAGAATGTAAACATTAACATATGCATTTGTTGAGAGAAAAAAAAAAAAAAAAGTTTTCAGAATATATATATATATATATGTATATATATTTGTGTCCATTATATTCTTTTATTATATTTATAAATTATTATTTTAATAATAATGTATAAAAAAATAAAAGTACAAAAAAAAAAGACTGAAATTTATTTTGTATGGCGTTATTACCCAATTTATAAATATATATATATATATATATATATTTTTCTGAAAATTCTGTTTTTGATAAAAGAAAAAATGTCGTATTTATATTTATGTAAATGCAATTTTCTATAAAATATATTTTTACAAATTAAAATTGATCTATTACCTTGAAATCTTAATTATTTAACGACTGAATTATATCTATAAGACTTTGCTTAAACGACTGGATATATAACTCATCAAAATTATTTTCCAAAACAAAACGTGTTGCTATATTTTCAATTTCATCATTATTCAAAATATAGAATTCTTGTCTGTCTTCAATTATTTTGGTATTTGCTTCATTAATTTCTTGTTTTTTTCTGAACAAATCTGTTTGGGAATATTTTTCTTCTTCTAAATTGCTTATAAATGAATAACTTTTATCCCATTTTGTAGAATCTTTATGTTTCTCATCATTTAATTTTATTTTTAGTTCATCTCCATTATCTAATTTGATACTATTAATTTCACCACTTAACAATTTTCTCATTGCCTTGGCTGCATTTTCTGTTTCATGAAAATTTATATTATTTCTATTGTTGTTTCCTAATACAACGCTATTCAGAAAGAAGAATAATATTATTATGGGACATAATACAACGAAACGGTTATTAAGTAATTTCATTTTCCTTGAATTGAATTAGAGTAAAAAAAATTAAAAATACAAAAAATTTTAATAATATAAAACAAACGAATTTTATAAAAAACAATTTTTAAGACATATATATTTTTTAATAATGTTGAAATTAGCAAAAGCATTTAAATTTATTCAGAAATTATAAAAAAAATAATTAATTTAAAAAAATAAATTCTTATAAAACATAATTTATTTGAAATATATATATATAAAATAAAATACTTTTAAAATATATAAATTTTGTTATTAACTAGCCAAAACAAATTTTCTTAAAAGAATAAAAAAATAAAAAATAAAGCGTTTTTGACAAAACGTATCACAAAAGTACAGATAGTTATAATATATTATATCTATATTAGACGTATTTTTTTTTTTTTTTTTTTTTATAAACTAGCTAAATTCGTGTTGTCAACTAAAAACAAATGGTGATAATATATTTTTTTTTTTTTTTTCATGATAAAAATTATAAAAAAAAAAAAAAAAAACATATAAAAAGACAACTGATTTTTAGTTATATTAGAAAGAAGCAATTAATAACATTCGATTTTTTACATCTCAACTTTGAGTTCATGTATTATAATAAATAAGAATATATGTTATTAATTATCGTTTACTTATTGCTATATTAAAAAGTTTGAAATTTTCTAGTTTCCTGAAAAATATCGAAAAAACAAAAAAATAGTACTATGTATATAATATATGTATTTATATTTGTTTATTTTCCCTATGAAACAATTTTAATATTACAATTTAGTAGACCATCCTTTTTTTAATTAAAACATATATAATACATAATAATGTATTTATAATATGGTTTGGACAATACAATATATAATATGTACTGGATTGAATAAATATAAATACATTTCTTCGAATTCTACATATTTTTTGTTCAACTTAACAAGAACACGTTGTTTTGTGAACTATATATTTATTATGTTAATTTTATTAATATGACGTTATTCCAAATAAATATTAAAAAAAATGTATTATAACACCATATAGATTGATTAATATAATATATTTTTATATCAAATATGTACAGTTATAAAAATTCAGTAATATTAATATATAAAATATTTATTTCTCGTCTAATATTATATTAACATAAAAAGTGTATAGTATTTTATAAGATATATGAATTAATATTTATAAAATAAAAAATTTTCCAAAAAAAAAAGATAACATAAAATAACAAAATAATAATGGGTGACGCAACGAATCCGAAGGGATATATTTTTTAATGTTTCATTTTTTAACTCCTTCGTTAAATATATTATGTATATATATACAATACATTTAATACATTTCTTTTTATTTTATCTTTCCTTTCATAATATAAAAGAGAATGTAATATAATTATTAATGATCAGAAATAAAATATATGACATAACAGAAGTAAATTATAAATAATTTAATTTTATGATATACCGGGTTCATATTAAAACGAAAAAAAAAAAAAAAAAAAAAAAAAAAATATACATATATATATATATATATATATATATATATATATAATTTTTTAAAATATTGTATTGTACGCAATAAAAAATACCATTTGTTATTGTTAAGATATATATATTATATATATATATTATTTATATTTGTATTTTTATTTTATTATTATTTTATTTAATTTTTTTATTTTAAGAATAATGCTATTAGAATATTATTAAAATAAAAAAAGAATATATAGGAATATAAAAAAGTAAAAATATGAAATTAGTTTTTCATTATATTAAATATATAAATGTTTTATTTTATATATCTATTATATTTTTAAAAAGTAATAGTCTTAAAATATATAACGATTTAAGATATATTAGTACTGTTAATAAATATAAAGTATTACAAATAAAAAAAAGAAGCAACTTGAAAAAAAATCATAATATAAGGAAAATGGAAGATAATGAGAGTTCATTTATTGATATCGGATCAAATTTAACTGATAAAATGTTTGATGGTGTTTACAATAGTAAAAAGCATGAAAATGATTTACAAAAGTAAAAAAAAAAAATATATGTATATATAATATATATATATATATATATATAGTTGCATATTTTCAAACCTTTCCTTTTTCTTTTCATCCTTACACATTTCATATAAAAAATATATATATATATTTATATTTCCTTTTCTAGCGTTTTAAACAGAGCAAAAAATAATAATGTTGACAAAATTATAATAACATGTACTTGTCTTGCTGAAATTGATAAATCCTTAAAAATTTGTGAAACTTATGGTTAAATTATATATATATATATATATTTTTTATTTATTTATTTATTTATTTATTTATCTATCCCTAATTGTTATTGTCATGATGATTTTATATTGTGTTTATTATTTTTATTTTATTTTATTTTATTATTTTTTTTTTTTTTTTGGTAGATCCTGAAGGAAAATTTTTATATTTAAGTGCTGGTGTACATCCAACAAATTGCTATGAATTTATTGATAAAAATAAACATGAAGAAAAGGAAATTATAGCTAAAAAGGAATATGAAGAATTTATCAAGTATTTTAAAAATGAACAAGTTGAGAACTCAAAAATGGAAAATGGTAATAAGAAAATATGTGATGGTGAAAAGGATATGAATAATCTTAATGAAATATTACTAGAAAAAAATTTGGATACTATTCCTGGTTTTAAATATAATGAAAAAGATAAAGAATATTTAGAGAACTTAAAAAATAAAATAATAAAGTATCCTAATCGAATTGTTTGTATTGGGGAAATAGGATTAGATTTTGATAGATTATATTTCTGTTCTAAATATATACAAATTAAATATTTCATATTTCAATTAAAATTAGTACAAATGTTTAATTTACCAATGTTCTTACATATGAGAAATTGTTCAGAAACATTTTTTAAAATTGTAGATATATATAAATTTTTATTTGAAAAAAATGGAGGAGTTATTCATAGTTTTACAGATAAAGAAGATATAGTTCATATTATCGTACAAAATTATAAAAATCTATATATTGGTGTAAATGGATGCTCTTTAAAAAGTTTGGAAAATATAAACGCTGTTAAAAAAATCCCATTAAATCTTTTATTATTAGAAACGGATGCTCCATGGTGTGGTGTGAAAAAAACCCATGCATCATACGAATATATTAAAGATACATATGAAAAACGAGCTTATACAAATTTAAAAAAAATAAAAAACATAATCAAGTGTGATGATAATACTATTTTCAAGGAGAGAAATGAACCTTATAATATTGCGTAATTTTTAAAATTAATACTTATAAATTATATTATATATAAATAAATAAATAAATATATAAATAAATAAATATTAATTTTTTTTTTCTTAAAAGAAATTATATATTTATATACATATATATTATAACAAAAAAAAAAATATATATATCCTCTTATTATATTAAAATGAATCCTTTATGTTCACACATATATATATATATATATATATATTTATGATGCACATTTTTTATTATATAAGATGGAAAATATATAAATATTTTATTATTTTATTTTATTTTTTTTTTTTCTAGAGATATTGCAGAAATCACATATAAAGTAAGAGAGGAAGCTGTGCCTTTTGATTTATTTTGTAAAAAGTAATAAATAATAAAAAATTATGTAAAAACATTTTTTTTTATATGTTTAATTTTTCATGTATATACTTATATAAATTAGTATTATATTTCATCTGTATGTTAATATTATATAATCATATCTAAAATATTTATATATAAATAAAAATATTTCAATGATTTAAAAAAAAAATATATATATATATATAATATAATCCATAATAAATTTATTAATATAGTAAAAAAATTTGTACTTATATGTAAATTTTTTTTTTTTTTTTTTTTTTGTATATATAATAAAATATTATAAATATATTTGAATAAGTGTACTATATATATATATTATTATTATTATTCATATATTTTTAATTTTTATAATTGTATAAAGAATCAGATGTAACACTTTGAATTTGTTCAAGAAACTGAGGTAATTTCATATACAAAAAAATAATAATAAAAGAAGGGTTTAAAAGATTATTAATGATGAATCAAGTATCTGGTATATTATGAAAAGAAAAAAAATTATAATAAATAATAAAATATTTATTAAAAATACAAAACATATAAAATAAAAGGAGGGTATCATAATAATAAAGTTTAAAATTAATTTATAATATGGAAAATAGAAGTAAAACAATTTCTCAAAATACAATAAAAGCACATGTCGAAGCGGTAAAATTAAAAACCTAATTCTTTTTATTTTTATGTGTTTATATTTTATTTGTGTTTATCATTGTTTTTATTTTGAAACAAAATGCTTTTTTGATGTGGCAGCTATTATATATAAATAATTTATTATATATATATATATACTTTTTTATCCTGATTTATAGAATGATGAATGTAAAGAAAAAAAAGAAAAATATTTAAAATGTTTTAATAATTGGTATAAAAACAACTTCCTCAAAGGAGACTTAACACAAGCGTGTGACGATTATTATGAGGATTACCAAATTTGTGTTTTAGTAAGGAACCAAAAAAAAAATTAAAACATATAATATATATATATATATATATATATATATATTCATTTATACCTATTTGTATAATACACATTAAAAAATTCATGTTGATATATAATACAAGTATCGTCTTATGTATTAATAATTTAATATATGTATATTTTTTTATACATCCTGTATTTTTTATTAATTTCTATAAGAATGATTTAAATAAAAAGGGATTAGGTCACCTCAGCAATGTGGAAAAAGAGAAATAAATGTAGTGAAACAGAGTTACAGTAAAAATAAGCATATTAAAATTATTATAAATGGTTATTAAAGGTTGCATTTTTTTTTTTTTTTTTTTTTTTTTTTTATGTTATTTATAATTTTATTATTTCTTCATTTCATAATTTTTTCTTTTTATTATATATTTGTGGATTTGGTTATTAATTTTATAAATATATATTATAACCTATGATATATATATATATATATATATATGTATGTGTAGTATATATTTATATATATTTTTTAATGTTCATTATATATTTAATTAATTCACATATATATATATATATATATTATAATTTTTTTTTTTCGAGAAATGTAAAAATTAATCTTTTTTTTTTTTTTTACAACTGTTTATATATATAATATATTAATAAAAATATGCAAAAAAAAAAAAAAAAAATTATACATATAAAATACAATTAAACAATAATTAGAAAGGTTTATGCAACCTTTTAACAAGAGTTTCTTAAATTACGCGATATATTAAAATAACACATAAGAGATATAATTCAAAATAAAAAAGGTTGCACAAACAAATAAAAACAAATAATAAAGGGAGGGAAGAGAATGAAACAATGTTTAATTAAACAATAAAATAAATTAAATGAATAGTTAAAAAAAAAATATATATATATATATATAAAAGAAAAAACATGAAAAAAAAATATATGTAGATAAAAGGAAATAACATAAAATATAATTAAGGAATCATATGTACACATTAACATTATAATTGTACGATTTTAATTTGTTTTATTGTTTTTTTTTTTCATTCTCCTATTATATATAATATATAGTTCATATGCTAATCTTACCTCCGTATAAAATTCTTTTAAATTTATAATTACAAGGATGGAAGATTCATTTGGGTTCTTTCGTAATTCACAAAACGTTTTATCATGATCACCAGGACAAGCATACGATACTATATTATGTTATATATATATATATATATATATATATATATTATAAACATATTATGCGTTATGTTATTTTTCCTCTTTATGTAGGAAAACACATTTTATGATGGATACCTTTCTGTACATTCCAAAACGTTGAAGCACATTAAAAAATTGATGGTTTTTAAAAATGAACACAAAACATAAAAACAGGCACATACACATACATTTATACATACACATATATATATATATATATATATATATGTTGTGTATTTTTATATTTTTCTGGTATTAAAATAATTACTATTATTATTATTATTACTACTATTATTATATTCATATTCATCATCGGTATATACGGATTTAATACATGTAGTACTTTTACTATCTTCATATATATCATTCGAATTTAAGGAATTCATAGATTTTTTTTTATAATCCTCATTCTTTAATCCATAATCAATTTTACTTTTTTTATCTACTATTATCGATCCATTCATTTTATTATTTACAAAATTGCTTGGTACATTAATATCATTACTTAATAAATTATTATTAATTATATCTATAGGATAGCTCGTATTACTGTCGTACATATAATCTGGATAAATATTATTATATTGATTATTGGGTACATTGACAGGAATGTATATATACGGGTTAGGCATATTTTGATTATTATATAAATAAAACAAATTCATATCTAGGTTGTATTTGTAAACATTGTAATTTCCTAAAAAAAAAAATAAATAATACATAAAAAAATAAAAAAATAAAACAAAAAAATAAAACAAAAAAATAAAACAAAACAAAAAAATAAAACAAAACAAAAAAATAAAACAAAACAAAAAATTTTTTTTTATCATATATTCATATAAACTCAAACACACATGTACATATATATATATATATATATATATTAATTTATATTTACCTAAATAATTTGGTGGTGGTACTATGTTTGGATAATTATGCATTTTTAAAGAATCCTTTTTACTAGCTACAAATTCTGCGCCCTTATTATTTTTATTGTAATTCTTTTTAGCCTTTTCATTTTTTCCCTTTCCTTGTTGATTTTTTTTGTTATTGTATACATTCTACAAATATTTAATAAAAAAGAAAATAAATACGGGTATGGCATAAGCAGAAATAGTACACATTATAAATATGTAAACATATATATATATATATATATATATTTTTATTTTTCAAAAGCATACGGATAAGTTTCTTATAACTAGAGATGTGTTGTGGGGCAAACCTAGGAGGTCCTTTAATTTTTTCCTAAAAAAAAAAGAAAAGAAGAAAAAGAGTGAAAAAATTGGACATAACATATTTTTAAAAGTTTACATATATATATATATATATATATATTACATCAATATATTTTTTAGATAATTTGAATAATTTTTCATCCATATTTTAAAAAACATTTCATTATCTCTTATGCATAATTGTAAACCACATAAGTCGATTAAGCTAAATTCTTCTCCTATAGCCAAAAGAACCTACAAAATAAATTAATAAAAATAATATAACGTATCCAAAAAGGTATATATAAAAATGATAAAATATAACAACATGTATATATATCAAACAATTTGTATATCTCCGTCTTTATTCTATTTCCTAGTTGTTCAATTAAAAAATATTCTAATCTTCTTAAAAATATTATATAAATATATATATATATATTTGTTACCATTTTTTCCCATATTATATCAACGCTGTCATTTTTAAAATGATTGGCATTTTTAACGGTACAAATAAAACCATTTGGATATTCCTACATTGAAAAAAAAAAAAAAAAAAAAAAAAAAAAAAAAAAAAAAATCATAAAAAGAATAAATCATAAATATTATATATATATATTTATTTATTTATTTATTTATTTATTTATTTATTTCATTTGTGCATACGTCAAAGAGGGGTCTAAAATTATGTTTAAAAAGATAAATGTTGTAGTATTCCTTAATGGCTGAAGGCGATTTCATATATTTATAGTTCCTACAAAAAGAGGGAGAATAAATAAGCATATATATATATATATATATATTTTTATATATATATATTTATATACATATGTGTTCCGTTTTATAATTATGTACTTGTAAAATTTTTCTATGGTATTGAAAGTATCCAGTGATATAATTTTTCCAACACATTGTTCATTTTCTTTTCTAACTTCATTATCGAATAAAAATAACCACACATTTTGTAAATAATTTTCATTCTATAAAGGTAAATAATATATAAAAAAATAAAAAATTAATATATATATATATATATATTACAAATTTATATTTGTGTTTCCTAAAATTTTCTTTATTTTATTAATATTATACGTACTTTATTTTTGTTTACATGATTTTTCTTTATATTATTATTAACATACACACTATTATTGTATTTCTTTTCATTAACCTTTTTCTTATTACTCTCATTTTTATAGTGTTCATTTAAATGTTTTTTATGTGTATTCTTTCTTTTTGTATATTCATTACTATTATTATTATTATTATTATTATTATTATTGCTATTATTACTATTATTATTATCATTATTATCATTATTGTCATTATTATTATTATTACTATTATTTTTTTTTCCTTTATTATTCATTATTATATCTTTTTTTTTTTTCATATGGTCTCTTATGTATTCTTTATTATTGTCTTTTTTTTTTCTTCTTATATCTTTTATATTATATCCATTGGTTTTTCCTAAATTGCTATTTTTATCTTCTTTTATTATCTCATCATTTTCATTTTTTGTTATATCATTTTCATTTTTTGTTACATCATTTTTATGTTTTTCCATATTATCATTTTTACTATTTCTTTTATTTCTGTATGTTTTGAATACCTTACTATCATTTTCTTCATTCTTTAGGGTAAGAGTACCATTACCTTTATTTTGTTCATTCCCATTATTTTCCTTTATACTTTTTTTCTTTTTTTTCTTTATATTATTTTTATAACCACTTTTCTTATTATTTAAAAGTTCATTACCTTTACTATTTAGGCTTAAATTATTTTTCATTGTATCTTTTTCTATGTCAGCCAAGGTGACATTTAAACACTTATCATTTCCTTCCATAATAATAATTTTTTAAACACACACACATATATATATATATATATATATATATATATATATATATACTTTTTAATTAAAAGATATATAATATACGAATAACACAAAATCGTACAACATTTAACACCACTGGTTTCAAACCAAATAAATGTTATAGGTATCTTTAAATTCAATCCAAGACAGAAAATATAAAATAAAATAAAAAATAAAATAAAATGAAATAAAATGAAATAAAATAAAATAAAATGAAATAAAATAAAATAAAATGAAATAAAATAAAATAAGAGGGCTTACAAAAATATGTATACAGCAATAAATGTAATTAATAGATAATTAAATATAAATAAATAAATATATAAATATATAAAAATATGGAGGTATATATATAATATGTATATATGTATGCTTTATTATTTTTATTTTTTTTATCTTCGGTTCTATATTCTCCTCTATCCTATTATTTTATTACACTGGATATTTACCAAATCATAATATCAATTTATGAATATCTACCATACATATATACATATATACATATATATATATATATATTATATATACTTTTATATATATATTTTCCAAAAAAAATTAAGAGAACAATCATATTATCTTTTATTTACTTCCATAAAAAAAAAAAAAAAAAAAAGGTTTTAAAAAGAGAAACAGGAAAATATATATATGACAATTTATTACATATACATATATATATATATATATATATATATATATATATATATATTATCAACAAATGTAGATTTTAAAAAAAATATATATTGTGGAACATACATAAATAATATATTAAATATATATATTATTATTATTTTATTTTAAAATATATAATTAAATATAGGTAACTCTGAAATAATATATATTTTATATTTATGTGTACTTTATGGGTAAAAATAAAATAAGAAAAAAGTTTAATTGTGATGTATAATAATAGATATATTAATTTTCCTTTTAGAAATATATATATTACATATATATATATATATATTTTTTTTTTTTCAATATGTTTTAAAAAAAAAAGGAAAAGAGAATAAAATATTTACAATGTATATTAAAACTGGTTTAAATGATATCCATTTATATATACTATATTATATATATATATATATATATATATATATATAATAATATAAAATGAATTTAAAAAATTAAAAAAATATATAAGATATATTTAATACATATATACATTATGTAATATATATATATATATATATAAGTGTTTATTTTACCTTCTTATAATTTATATTATATATATTAATATATATATGTATATTTTTAAGTACACAGTTTTCAAATGAATTATATATATTAGAAACTAAACATATGGAGAGATCAAAAAAAAAAAAAATAAATAAATAAAATAAAAAAAATAAAAAAAGGAAAAGAAGGAAACAAGTAAAATTTAACATTGATATATTATAAATATATATTTATTTATAAACTATTATATATATATAATATATATATATATATGACAAAAAAAAAAAAAAAATAAAAAATATCTTTTTTGTTTTTTTTATTATTATTATTATTATAAAGTTTTATAAAATGCAATAATATATGAGGCATTATTTTATGTAGAGTACTTTTTTTGTTGAATTCAAAAAAAAAAAAAAAATGCAGAAGTTCAAAATAAATGGTACAGAAGTATATATATCAGTATATATTAGTATATTTTATATTTATGGAAAAAAATAAAATGTATAAAATATATTTATATAATTATACATCCTAATACATACATATATATATATATATATATATATATATATATATATGTTTATTTTTTTTTTGAAAAGCATAAATTTTATTTATATTTCTGTGTATTTTTTTATAAACCATATAACCAAAGGGGTATTTCTTTTTTCCAACATGATTTTATAAATATATACATCAATATATATAATATATATATATATATATACATAATATTTATAATATATACAATATATATAACATTTATAATATATACAATATATATAATATTTATAATATTTATAATATTTATAATATTTATAATAATTATAATCGTCTGTACTTTTATATACATATTATTATGTAAATATATATATATATATATAATGCTTTTAAAAAGAAATAATACATTACATGATTTTCCATATCATTTATATTGGTTTGGTTTGAGACCAAATTTAAGAGATATGTTTAATGATAATAATTATAAATTTAGTTGTTTAGAAGAATTTTATTTATTTCGTTTTTCAAATATTAACAGTTTTAATTTATTAAATTTAAATCATTCCAATAATAATTTTGTAAATGTATGGTTTGACAACTTAGACAATTTAATTAAATGTTTTCATATTAAATATTCATCGAATAAATCTAAAATTTATTTGTATGAACAATATTTCCAGAAAAAATTCCCAGTTAATAATATATTCGATTATAAAAATCCACGACACTTTTATTAATATCAAAAAGTGGATTAAAAAAAATAAGATAAGATAAGATAAAATAAAAAATATATATATATAAATATATACACATATATATATATATATATATACATAATTTTTTTTTTTTTTTTTTTAATGCGACTAGCCATTTACATATTACATTTATCGTATGACCGATCATCACCTTTTGCATTAAAAAAAAATATAAATAAATAAATATAAATATAAATAAATAAATAAATATATATATATATATATATATATATATATATATATTTATATATACATATTTTATAATTTTACCCAAAAAATGTCTGATGTGATTAAACTATGCGAAGCAGAAGAATTAAAAGAATTGTTTATCAAAGAATATAATGAATATTTAAAATTGATTAAGAATGTAGAATTGTATTATGAAAAGTTAGAAATAAACTGGAAAAAATTTCATTTATTTTATCAACAGAATAAAAAAGACCCTTTCGAATATCATAAAGAAAAAAATAAACATAATAAGATAAAAAAAGTGCAGAATAAAAAAAAAAATATAAACATACATTCTGATTATCAATCCATTGAAAAATATTTTAAAATGATTCAAAAAAAAGAAATACAAAATAATTGTCATTATTATAAAAAATTTGATTATGACAAAGATTCATTTATTTTATTTACATTAAAGAAGAATGTTAACAATGCAGTGGAATTATATATAAATATCAATATAGAAAAATTAAATAAAATTAAAAATTATTTATTAAATTATATAAACGATTTTTGTAAAAGACAAATAAACCAAATAATTAATCTTATTATCTTATGTGAAATAAAATTAAATAATTTATATATTAGTCAAAAAAATCATTTTACAAATAATAATATAAAAATCAAACATATTCATTTAATTAAAAATATTATTCATTTTAATCAACAATTTATTTTTGAAGTTACTAAGAATTTAATACCATTCTTTACAAACTTTAATATATTTTCATCACCTGATTATTTTAATTATCAATTTAATTATTTCAATAATTGTGTAGAAATCATGGGAGAATAACACACAGGGCAGGGGGAAGGGTACACATAAAAGAAAATAACAAAATAATGTTATATCACAACAAAACAATATATTATTATATAATTTATATAAAAGAGAAAAGAAAGAAGAAAAAAAAAAAAAATTATAACATTAAATATTCAAAAATTATATATATTATATATATTATATATACACATTATAAAAGTGTAAAAAATATGCAATTTGTTTTTGTTATCATTTTTCTATTTTCATTTATTATAATATATTATATTATATTATTATATCATTTTTTTTTGGTTTTTTTTTTTTTTTTTTTTTTTTTTTTATATATATATATTAAACAGTGGATGTAACACAGAATATTTGTTTTTCATACACATTTTATATGGAAAAAAAAAAAATAAATAAATAATTATAAATTAATATAGCTATGGGTATGAAAAGTTATATTTTACTATTTTTTTTATTTATTTATTATATTTATTTATTTTCTAATGTGCACATTATTTTTTTGAAATAGCATAAAATATATATATATATATATATATAATATATAAATATATATTTTTTTATATCTAATAATTTAAATATATATATATATATATATATATTATATACTTTGTTTAATAGTATTAAAAAATTTCTAATTTTTCTAAAATTCGTATTACATTATTCATATTTTATGTAAATTTTTTTTTTTTAGCTTTAATAATTTCACAAATAAAAATTTATACATACATATATATATATTATATCATATTAGTATTATTTTTTTTTATTTTCTATATTCAATTTATTTAATATTTTATTTTTTATTACTTTTTTTATTTTTTTTAATAAAAACATTAAAAAATGAAAAAATGTATATAGAATAATTATATCAGATATTTGTTTAAATAAATAAATATATATATATATATATAATAAAATAGTATAACATTATTATTAATAATAATTATTTATATTATTTTTCATATATATGTTCGAGGGAGAAAAAAATTACTACATAAAAATATAAAATTATAATATAATAATATATACATATATATTATACATATATATATTATTATTTTTTTTTTTTTTTACCGTTGGCACATTTTTTTTTAATCATTTATAATATAAATATAGATAGGAAAAACTTTATGAATTACCAAAAGTTATTTTTAATATTTTTTTTTATGTTCATAGTAAAAAATCCATATTTGTTTGTCGAAAATTTCTACCTTTTAAAAAATAGCAAGCATTTTCCTTTTTACATAAATAGAACTAATGGTTCTTATAAAAAGGAACAACCTTTTAAAATTGAAAGCCAACATTATAATAAAATAACAAGAAAATTTTATAAATTTAAGAAAAATATATACACATCTACATCAAACTTTTCTATAAACAGTTATAATATTTGGGAAAAACAATTTTTTTCAAATAATAAATTTATCATGAGTAAAGATCAACCCTTTGTGGTACTATTTATAAGACAAAAATGAAGAAAAAATTAATAAATATATATGAACGAAAAAAAAATTTTGTTTCATTTTTATTTCATTTTTATTTATATTTTTATGTTTCCTTTTATTTATATTTTTATGTTTCCTTTTCTTTATATTTTTATGTTTCCTTTTCTTTATATTTTTATGTTTCCTTTTATTTATATTTTTATATTTCCTTTTATTTACATTTTTAATTTTATTTTTATTTTGTTTCTCAAGATATTTATGCTAGGGGGTCCAGGTAGTGGAAAGGGAACACAATGTAAATTAATTCAAGAAAAATTCGATTTTACACATATTAGTGCAGGTTAGCTTTTTTTTTTTTTTTTTTTTTTTTTAATTATTACTTGTTCAGGTTTTTTCTTGCTTGTTCATAATATTTTTATTTTATTATATATATATATATATATATATTTTTTTTTAAAGGCGATTGTTTGAGGGAGTACTTAAAAAAATGTGAAAAAAATGAAGTTAACACAAAACACCAGGAAATAGTTGAGGATTGTATAAACAACGGTATGAAGAACATAGGAAAAATAAGCATATATTTATGATTGTGTTTTTTTTAAATAAACATTTGTGTGATAATAAATATAAATAAATAAATAAATATATATATATATATATATATATATATATATATATATGTGTATGTATGTATAAATTTTGGTGTGTAGGTAAAATCGTGCCGGTGGATATAACCCTAGAATTGATGAAAATAAAAATGGAAAGCGAAATAGCCAAAAGAAAAAAACAAGAACATAATGAATTAAATGACCAAGGTGAATCAGGAGTAGAAAAGAAGAAAGACAGTTTTTCTTTTAAAAAATTGGATGAAAATGCAAATATAAAAAATATAAATATAGAAGAATATAATAATAAATTAAAATATGTAAATAATATATATGAAAATAAAGAGGTCTTGGAAATATTAAAAAATAATAAGTGTGAACAAAAAGCAAAGTATAAATTTATAATTGATGGATTTCCAA
This sequence comes from Plasmodium falciparum 3D7, assembly GCF_000002765.6. Lineage (NCBI taxonomy): Eukaryota > Apicomplexa > Aconoidasida > Haemosporida > Plasmodiidae > Plasmodium > Plasmodium falciparum. Next base: position 440,078 of record NC_004325.2, on the reverse strand, counting down.
GAAATTATGATAATTTTAACGGATGGATTAATATAATAGGAAATTATGCATATGTACATTTATGTTTATTTTTATATTGTGATGAAGAGATAATGATAGAGAGATGTATGAATAGAGGATTAACTTGTGGTAAGAATTTAATGAATCCGAAACAAACAAAAAAAAAAAAAAAAAATTATATATTTTAATATAATATATATATATATATATATATATATATATATATGTGTGTTTATAATTTTTTGTATATGTAGGAAGAGTAGATGATAATATGGATACATTAAAAAAACGATTTGATACTCATAATAATGATTGTATTCCTATAATAAATTTATTTTTAAATGAAAACAAATGCATTTTTATTAATGCAAATAAAAATATTCAAGACGTTTGGAGTGATATTCAGTATGTTTTTACAAATATGTAATAAGTTGTTCAAGGTTTAGGGTTAAATAATTTACTTTTTTTTTCCCCCAAACAATGTTTTTAATTATATATATATTATATATATTATATGTATTTATATTTATGTATATTTTTTTTTATTTTATGTCATTTATTTTTTATTTTTTATTTTTAATTGTCTTTAAAATATATAATTGTACCTTCGTACCCTTTTTATAGTTTGGTATAAAATTTAAAAAATAAATATATATATATATATATATATATGAAATGTCTTTAAACTTTTTTTTTTTTTTTTTTTTTTTTTTTTGAATATGTTTCTAATATCTTTTATTTATATATCCAATTAAACATTTTATAATTTGTTATGTTTAAAATGTGTATGTAGAATAATACCTTTTTTGTTCTCAGAGGATTAAATGTTTTTATTTTTTATCAAAAAAATGTCTTTTTTTTGAATCGATTTGTATCCTATGAGAAATAAACAAAGAAAAAAAAAATAATAATAAAATAAATATGAACATATATATATATATATATATATATATATTTATATTTATATATAATCATTTGGTTCCTGTTCAGGGATGACATTGTGGAGATTAAAAAAAAAAAAGAGGGGAAAAAATTTGTACAGTATATTTTTACTTTTAAAATTTAATTTATTATATCAATATAATTTGATTAATTATTTTTTTCTTTTTAATATGTTTATATAAAACTTTTACAAAAGGATTGAAATGTTAAATATGTTTAACAAAAATAGAAAGAATAAAAAAATATATACATATAATATAATGGTACGTGAGAAAACATCTCATATCGTACTACACTCATATATATATATATGCACGTAAATGTTTCAATATTTTTATGGAATGAATTATAAATGATATTTCAAAAAAATTAAAAAAAATAGTTCCCATCATTTACAACTGCTTTGTTTGAAATATATTATATTATACTCATCATTAACATAATGATTAAAAAATATAAGAATATATATGATCCGCTTTGTGCTCTTCCGATCCAATCCACTAAAATGATGATAATTAATATATATATATATATTTTTTTTTTTTTTTTTTTTTTTTTTTTTTTTTTTTTTTTCAATTGCAAAATGCTTGGTCATAAAACTTTTGACCAGCCTTATTTGTTTCTCTCCATTGATACAAGAAATTTTTGAAAAGTTCTGTCCTATCATCATGATTTAAATTTAAATAATTATTAATGTGTTCATTAATTTCTTTATCGGTATGTACACAGAAGGGGCTATTTTCTATTTGTTCAGATAAGTTTTTTTTATGTGTGTGCATATTATTTTTTATTTGATTTTCTAATACATCAATTTTACAATTAAGTACCGTTTTATCACTTAAAAGGACATTTTTTTCATTTTCTATTTTTGAATTTTCTAATCTTAAAAAATCTATTTGATCAATAAGCGATACGTTTTCATTACTTAAAATTTCTAATTGTTTTCTTAAATCATTTATTTCTTTGTTTAGTAATAATTCATTTTGTGCAATTTTTCGAAGATGTACATTTTCATCAATCATTTTGTTCATTTCATTTTCTAAATTATTATTTAATTCTATTAATGTTTGCACATTTTTACTTAAATTCGTAATGGTACCTTCTGAATTATTTTTTATTCTATCAAATTTTTCATTATAATTAATTATTATATTTCTTAATTCTTCAATTTTTATATGACTATTCTGTTCTCTTTTTAATGTTTCTTTCAATAAATCAGACACTTTGTTATAACTTACCCTGATTTTTTGAATTTCATAACTACTTTTTTTTCTGTTCCTTTTTAAACATTCACAATAACTCAAAAGTTCTTGAATTAAATTTAACATATCTGTTTTTTTTTCTGTTGAATAATTACATAAATTTAAATAATCCAGTTTTTTTGTATTACTGTTTATATCAGTCTCTTCATTATTAGGATTATTTAAATTATTAACATGCAAAAAATTAATTGTCTTATTTTCGTTGTATATGTCAAAATTATGTTCGCTACGACTACTATGATGATATGGATTCATATTGTCTTTTATATTAATCATTTTATTATATTTATTAATATTATAACTCTTACCACCTTTTCGTTTCATACCTACATCTATATTTTCTTTATCATTATCATTATCTTTTTCTTTATTATTATTATTATTATTATTATTATCTTTTTCTTTATTATTATTATTATCCTTTTCTGTATCTGATCCCACAATTGTGTATATTTCGATTTCTCCTTTATCTTCACACATTAAATGTTCACGTCTATTCATATTATTTACATTATTCATATTATTATTCCTTGTCTCTTTCGTATCCTTAGTTATGTTTACATTATTAATATTTTTATTATCAAGTAATAAATTTTCTTTCCTCTTTAAAATTGTTTGAATACCAAAAGTTCCATTTCTTTTTCTCTTCTCCTCAATATTATTTAAATAATTATTACTATTATTATTATTACTATTATTATTATTATTATTATTAATAATACTTTTAAGACTATTTGTTTCATACGTTTGGTTGTATAACGAATGATTATTCATATTATCGATCGATATATTATCATCATTCATATTTTGTGACTTTTTATATTCAGTATCCTTTTTTTCATTGCTTGAATTAAGCACACTTTTTTTAGGAGTAAAGAAAACTGCTTGGTTAACCAAAAATGTTTTTTTTTTTGTTTTTTTTTCGTTATTATAAAGGTTATCACAATTCATATTTTCTTTCTTATATATATCACTCAATATTTTGTCCTTATAAAAAATATCACTAGATATTTTGTCCTTGTACAAATTATTATTTATATCTGTGTTCATATATTTACTATAATACATATTACTCCTCATATTTTTGATATTATAATAACTATCTGTATAAGCTCTATTATTACATATGTGGCTATTCTCTTCAATCGTTTTATTAATATTTTTACTTATCTTATTTTTTATATTTATATTATTTTTTATATTTATATTATTTTTTGTATTATAATTTTTTTTTTTATTATTATTTTCTATTAATAAATTATCAGTATAACTTTTTGTTTTATTTTTTTTATTTAAATTTATGCTTATTATATCATCATATGATATATTTTCATTTATATTATATTCTTCGGATTTAAAACTATTTAAACTATTTTTTTTTGTACACATGTACTTGGGGCTTCCATTATCATAATTTTTATCGCAGCTCTTTTTACATATTCTTTTATTTTCTTTGTTACAACTCATATTTTTAAAATGAAAAAAAAAATGAAATGAAAAAAAAAGGAAATAAAAAAAAAAGGAAATAAAAAAAAAATGAAATGAAAAAAAAAAGGAAATGAAAAAAAAAGGAAATGAAAAAAAAAGGAAATGAAAAAAAAAGGAAATGAAAAAAAAAGGAAATGAAAAAAAAAGGAAATGAAAAAAAAAGGAAATGAAAAAAAAAGGAAATGAAAAAAAAAGGAAATGAAAAAAAAAGGAAATGACAAAATGAAAATGACTAAATGAAAATGACTAAATATATAAATATATGTATTTATGTATATATATATATATATATATATATATATATATATATGTATATTATATAATATTAAAATATTAGAAGGCAAAAAATTTTTTTTTTTTTTTTCTTTTTTTTGGAGAAACAATATTTTAAGATACCCATATATATAAACATACACAAATATTATGTTTAAAATAGTCTTACGTATTCATTTTTTCACCTACAAACTTATCATTTGTACATGTATAAATAAGCACACATGTGTATATGTACATATATATATATATATATTTATATATACATACATGTTTATATCCATTTAATAGTAAGTATTGTGTTTAGTATTTATTTAATTTTTTGATTATTTAATTTTTTTTTTTTTTTTTATAAGCAACATACAGAAAGAATATATAGATACAATACGTGAAAGTTAAAATAAGGTATATACATACAATTCAGACAACTATGTTAAATGTTAATAATAAAAAATATATATTATTATATATATATATTATACATTACTACATTTGATTATTTTCATACTTGTAATTTTTTCTTTTATATATTTCCATGTGACGTAGAAGTTTAATTGAATATATAACTTATTTTTTCGCGACTGCTCTTTTTTTTTTTTTTTTTTTTTTTGACGGAATTAAGAAAAGGCAGTTCCCTAAATATGTAAACATATTATATATATATATATATATATATATATATATTATATATACATTTTTATGTCTTATGAAAAAAAAAAGAAAAAAAAAATACATTCTACATTATACATTATAAATTATACTTTATAATATAAGGCAGAAAAACATAAAAAAAAAAAAAAAAAAAAAAAAAACATTAATGTGTACATATATATATATATATATATATATTTATTTATTTATTCTCTTGCTTGTTTACCACTATGTACATTCACTGAAGCAACCATAAGCAATTTTTGTTAGACATTTCTTTTTAAACATTTCTTTTTAAATAATTCTTTTTAAACATTTCTTTTTAAACATTTCTTTTTAAATATTTCTTTTTAAGTATTTCCTTTTTAAACATTTATTTTTAAAATATTTCCTTTTTAATAATTTCTTTCTTTCAAACCAATGGATGAGAATGCAAACTACGCAGACGATTTAAGCAGGTTCGATTATATCTTAAATGAAGAAATTGATAAGGAAAAAAATAAAAGAGATAAAAATAAATTTGATATATACGACGAATATGAATTATTATTAAATAAAAAAAAGAAAAGACGAAATGAAAATATCCACAATAATAATAATTATAATAGTAATATTAATATTAATAAAAGAGGAAATTATGGAAATAACGAAAATTTCCTACTGAGCCATTTCCATAAAGGTATTATAGATAATAAATTTTCAAACAATTATATTTTTAATGATTATATATTCTTAAGAGAATATGTATATAAAAATAATTTATTAAATGATGATATATTTTTTAAAAAAGAAGAAACCATTATACAAAAAAGAAAAGAAAGAAAGAAATTACTAAATAGTAATGAAGATATTAATGATTTTATCAAAATATATGATTGTAACAACAATTACCCTCCAATGTACATACAAAAAAGGAAAGACGACAAAAACAACAATATAAATCATGATAATGTAAATATATGTGTAGAAACGCAAAGGGAGGAACACACATCAGGACATAATAATTTCCTGAGAAAAAATAATAAAGATTTTAGGAAATTATTAGAAGAATTGTTAATACAAATTAAGGAAGAAGATAAAATTATTAGTGAATTGAAAAGGAAAAAAGAACAAGAAAAAAAAAATGAAGAGGAAAAATTGAAAGAGGAAAAATTGAAAGAGGAAAAAATGAAAGAGGAAAAAATGACAGACGTCGAAGAGAAAAGAAAAAAACAAACAAACAATTATTATCATCATAATAATAACAATATAAATCTTGAAGGTAAATCCAAATATGATATCATAAAAAATAAATTAAAAGAATCCAATCCAAATATGTATAACGCCTTTTCTTCAAATATGAATAGAGGAAAAAAAAATGATCATAATGATGATAATGATGATAATAATAAGAATATAAATTTTGTAGAGAAATATCGAGCTAAATATTTTTCTGAATTATTAACAGACGAATCAATCAATCTTGAAGTCTTATTATGGTTAAAGAAATGGAATGATAAAATAAGAAATGAAAAAAATATAAATACATATAATGATATGAACCCTGAACAAGTAACAAAAGATAATGATTTTGAAAGGGTTTTGTTATTAGGAGGTTCATCAGGAAAAGGAAAAACAACATTAGCATATGTTATTGCCAATCATTTCAAATTTAATATTATCGAAATAAATGGTAGTGATGATCGAAATAAAGAAACACTCATACCTTTTATCGAATCTGTTGTATGTATTAATTCAGTGACTTCAAAACCAAATTTATGTATCATAGACGAAATAGATGGCTTGTCTAGTACACATCAAAATATTGATAGTATAATGAAATTTTTAAATAAAAAAGATAAAAAAAATAAAAGCATTATAAAAAGACCTATCATATGTATATGTAATGATATTTATCATAAAAGTTTAAAGGAATTACGAAAAATTAGTAAAGTAGTTATTGTGGAAAATATTAATATAGAAATGTTAAAAATACGAATCAATTATATTTGTGATAAAGAAAATATTAAAATTAATAATGAAGCTATAAATAAGTTAATAGATATATGTAAAAGTGATATACGATCAATATTAAATACTATATATTTTTTAAGCATAGGTTCAAGAAATACCATTACACATGTACAAAATAATAATAATACCACATCTACCTTTGGTGTATCTAAAGAAAATGAAGGAAAGCATATAGTAGGATATCAAAATATTAGTTCCACTCAAAATAATGCATATACAACTAGTATTAATAATATATATGATGAATCTAGTAAAAACAAAAAAGTTGTTATAATAAATATGGAACTATTAAATTCTTACTTATTTTATAAAGATGCTAATAATAATTATATAGAATTATTAAATATGATATATGTAAAGAATAAGAATAAAAAAATAACAAAGAAATTATTACAAGATTGTCATGATTTTTTTTATATTAATTTAGCTAATGAATATAATTATGCACAATCATATTATTATATTTATGATAATTTATTAAGTATACCATTTAATGATTTTGATTTTTGTAAATTATCTTATTGTTTAGATTTCTTATGTTTTTGTGATAATATGGAATATGAACAAAAAAATATTCTAAATTATTCTTTACAAAAAACACTATATTATGTTGTATATTTATTTATTATAACCATTCATTTAAATACAAATTCTCATATTCAATATATATTAATTAATAATAGTCATAGTAATTATTTCCAAAGAAAAAAAAACCAAGTACAAAAAATTAAAGATAATTTTGTAAATGAACAATTTGGTGTTATAACATATAAATATATATATTCTAAACATTTCTTTTCTGAAATTATTAATTATCTTTTTTCCTTTTTCTATATGAATGAATTTTTTTTTAAAAATGTACATTTATGGGGAAAATATTCATATTATAATGATTTGGATTTACCAAAGTATATATTAGTACCATATGAATATAAAAATATTAATAAAT
>NC_004325.2:417500-430000 GCF_000002765.6 Plasmodium falciparum 3D7 | reverse complement strand
TATTCCATATGATTTTTAAACTTTAGTTAAATAACAATTTGTCAAAAAAAAGAAAAAATAAAGAAAAAATAAAGAAAAAAAAAAAGCGTAAATTATACACATATGTTAATGTACACATATATAATATTTATATAATAAAAATACGTGCTTACAAAATTTTTCATTATATTCAAAAAAAAAAAAAAAAAAGTATTTTAACAATTATACATTTTGTTTATATTATATATACAAATATATAATATATAACATATATAATAATTTTCTTTTAATAAAATAAATTTGTTTTTTTTTTTTTTTTTTTTTTTTTTTATACAAATAAAAGATATAATAAAAATTGTATATTTTCTCCATGTATGAATAGGGGATATATTCTTATTCTGTTTGAATTATATAAATATATAATTATTTATGACAACATAATATATTATTTGAAATAAATTTATTATTATTATATATATATATATATATATGTATAATATGTCATTAAGTTTCTATATATGTATATATTTTTTCCATTTCTTCTATTTCCTACTTGTCGTTATGGTATTTTTAGATAAACATATATTGATGTATTCATGAATATATCCATTTGGTTTATTTTTACATTTATGTTTGTACAATTTCAATAAACTTATATGTGTTCTAATTTATATTTTACATCAATTTTATATCTTCAAAATGAAATTAAATATAAGTTTGCTTTTTCTTTTTTTTTTTTTAAAACATAACATATAATAAAAAGGGTAATAATATATATATATATATAGTTAAAGTATATTTTCGTCAAAGTGTATAACAACATATTTCTATTATCCTTATGTATAATATACCTATTGTTATGTGCCTACATATATCTATATTCATTTGTTTTTATAACTTCATATTTTTCGAAATATGTTTGTTGTCTATAAAAAAATATTACTATTAATGTTATTACTATACTTTATGTTATACATATATTATATATATATATATATATATAAATACATTATTTGAAAGATAGGACTTACTTTAGGCTCATGAAATGAATAAGAATATATATATATATATATATATATATATATGTGCCTTTAATATTCATTCATGATATATATATATGTATATTTTTTTTTTTTTTTTTTTTTTTTGAAACCGTTTTATGCACAAGCAATGCACGTCTTGTTTTTTTTTTCTTTTTTTTTTTCATTATAATAAAAAATAAAAAAGAAGAAAAAACTTATACAAAGTAAAATATCCTATTAAAATGTTATAAGAATATAAAAATATATTATAATATATATGTTATATTTTTTTGTATATATTCTTAAACTCTCTTTTATTATAGATACTTGTATTATATATATATATATATATATATATGTATAATATATTGTAAACTTTTTAATATAGAGATGAGCATTTATATGTTATTCTTATCTGTCTAATTTTTTTCATAACAAAAAAAAAAATAATTAGATTATATATAAGTGTGTAGTTATATATACCTTATAATTTTTTTTTTTTTTCCCTTCATACATATATATATATATATATATATATATATATATTAAATGAATAATATATTATATATAATACATTTCATGTGTATTTGTTTATATTTATTATTATTTAGTAATAATGAATAATATATTTTATAAGTGTTAAAAAAAAATTACAAAACAAATAAAAAGTGTTATTGTTACGTATTATATATATATTATAAAATAAATATTTTTTAATAAAGAAGAAATGTATTACATATAAATAAGAATAACAAAAGACACAACATATATGTATATATATATATATAATATATTATATTCCATTATCATTTTATATGATAAACATATTTAGAAAATATATTTTTAAAAAGTTATAAAAGGAAATTATATAATTAAAATGAATATATATATATATATATATATATATATATATATATATATATATGTATGTATGTATGTATGTATGTATGTATTTCTTATAATATCGTTTATTTCATGCTATATATTATTACATTTATGAGATCTTTTTTTTTAACCTTTTATTTTTGAAGTTCATATCTTTTAAAAAAAAAAAAAAAAAAAAAAGGTACTACACACTATTATCAATAGAAATATCTAATTGCACATATATATTATTATTGTCAAAAAAAAAAAAAAAAAAAAAATATATATATATATATATTTCATGTTTACTTTTAAATTTCCAAGTTATGAATAATTTCTTTTTATTTCATAATATTTTCACATTATTAAGATAAATATATATATATATATATATATATATATGTGCGTGTGTGTATATATGAATTTTTTTTTTTTTTTTTAAATATGTTATAAAAATATATATATATATACATATATATATATATATATATATATATATATATATATATAATATTATATGTATATATAATTGTTTTTTAAAAAATTATGAGTTAAATAAAATGGAAAGTGGTAATAAGAAAAGAATAGACACTTATGAAGAAAATGAATGGATAGAAAAAGAAGAGGGAAATAATTTGGGGGATAATAAAAATGCAGATTATTTTGTGAGTTCTAATATAGAAGATGTATTCATATCTAATAGAACTACAGAAAATGAGAATGAAGAAATGACAGGTGAATTTATGTCTTCATCAGACATTTCTAATAAAGGAGATGAAAAAAATGCGTATAAGAGAGTAAGACATAAAGAGATAAATAAGGAAGATATGCATATAGGAAATAATCATAATTATGTAATGAACGACAATAATGATGATAATAATATTCAAAATAATGTTTCTAATAATGTGGAAGAGAATATTCAAAGTATAAGTTTTATAGATCATGAAATGATCCCAGAAAAAATGAATATACTAATAAATAACAACAATAGTAATATAATTAATGACAATATATATATTGATGGTAATAATCATAATAATATGTACATTGATCATACTCCTTCGGATAACATATATAATAATAATGAAAAACATACAAAAGAATTATACGATAAGAAGAAACCATGTGGCATATATAAAAATACAAATTCAAATTCAAATACAAATTCAAATTCAAATACAAATTCAAATTCAAATGATCATTTTAAAGAAGCTAAAGATGAAGGAAATAATAATCCAGTAGATGAATTAATGAAAGATATTAAAATGTTTAACAACTCTATGCAATCTATATATTCAACTAATAATTTATCATTTCAAAAAAATTTATCCAAAATGTATTCAGAATTGGCTTCTAATAAAAATCTAGAATCTCTTCACAATTTGTTTAAAGACACATCTTTTGGGGGTAATATGGAAAAGGCCCAATTTCTTAAAAATATTTTATTGGCTAGCTGCTTACCTCAAAATGGAATGGGTATTAAGAAAAATGAGGTTGCAATTAATAAAGATATAGAAAATAACAAAGAAGTGGAAAAAATAAATAATAAAATACTTATTAATGATCCAAGAAATGTACAAGTTTCGCAATATATTAAAAAGAAAAAAAGTTCAAATTATAATTTAAATGAATATACAGAAGAATCTAATATAACAAATTTGAGTGAATCACAAAATTTGATTTCTAACATGGAACCCACAACAGTTTTTTCTTTGTCATCTCATAAAAATAACTTAGATGTAAAGGAAGGAGACGAAAATGTCGGAAAAAAAGAAACACCCAAATTTTTAGAAGACGTAGAAATAAATACAAATGATTTGAATATAAGAGATGATATAAGTCCCTTAAATTTAAATCAATATAAAGAAACATCAATGATTAATATATGGAATAAATCAAGTTCAAAAAAAAATATATCTTCTAACGAATGGGATAAAATGAAAAAGAGTTTTTGTAACATTGAAAATAATTTAATAGATTTTAATAAATTAAATAAGACAAGTAATGAAAATGTTATAGAAGGAATACAAAATCAAATTATTGATGAAGAAATGAAAAATATAGAAACTAGTCCATTTATTAATTATTTATCTAATGACAATATTATGACTGTAGGAAATACAAATATATCGAATGAACGTTTTCCTGTATTGGATTATGTAGAACAAATGGGTTCTAATGAAACTATGTTCTATGATAATTTTGACAAATATCAAGTTCTTAAGGACCATACTTCAAATTCTTTTCATTTATATAATAGTAACGATTCTTCAAAGGTTTCATGTGCAGACCAAGATATTAATAAGATGGATGTGGATAATATTAATAATAAGATGGATGTGGATAATATTAAGAATAAGATGGATGTGGATAATATTAATAATAAGATGGATGTGGATAATATTAATAACAAGATGGATGTGTATAATATTAATAACAAGATGGATGTTGATAATATTAATAATAAGATGGATGTGTATAATATTAATAATAAGATGGATGTGTATAATATTAATAATAAGATGGATGTGGATAATATTAATAACAAGATAGATGTGGATAATATTAATAACAACATTTATGTTGATAATATTAATAACAACATTTATGTTGATAATATTAATAACAATATTTATGTTGATAATATTAATAATGAAATATATATGGATGATAATAATAATAATGATGATGATACGGATAAACATAGCAATATCTATAAACATATGCCCACAAAATGTCATATAAATAATATTAGCCCAACAAATGCAGGTGATAGAAGCAAAATGAGTTCTCCTGCTCTACAATCCATGAGAACGAAAATAGGAAATACCAATTTATTAACAAAGGAAGAAGAGGGGGGGTCGAATTTAAAAATATGTAAGAATGAATTAAGTAAGATGGAACATACAAAAGTAAATACAATAAAGATGAAATCTCCTAAAAATATCAGTAAGGTGTGTCAAAACAAAAGTACAATAAATGTTCCTAAGGTAGTTAAGGTAAAAAGTAAAACTAATGAAAATGTGAAAACTCCAAAGATGACAAAAAGAAATAGTGACAACACAACGGGTAGAGGTGATCAGAAGATGAATGTTAATCAAATAAATAATAATATTAATGTGAATAACCATGTTACGGTAAATAATAATAATAATAATAATAATAATAATAATGGTAGTGTAAATAATCATATTCAAGTTCATGAGGGTAGTAATAATCATGGTGTTAGTAGTTTATCACCTGTTCATCAGAATGGAACATTGACTAATAATATATGTGTAAAGAGTAATAAAAATGAAAAGAATGCATCTGGTGAAAAGGATATAACATATAATATGAACGTGGTGATTAGATGTAGACCTATGAGTATTAGTGAAAAGAATGATGGAGCAAAAAATGTAATAAAGATTTTAGAAAACAAAATGGTAGTATTATTAGATCCATCTGACAATAGTGATAATGTATTAAGACAAAATCGGAGTAGAGAAAAGAAATATGTATTTGATTATGTATTTGATGAAAATAGTTCTCAAGAAGATGTTTATAATAATAGTGTAAAATGTTTAATAGATGCAGTAATAAAAGGATACAACTCAACAGTATTTGCTTATGGTGCTACAGGTGCTGGGAAAACACATACAATTATTGGTTATAAAAATGAACCAGGTATTATGATGATGATTCTAAAAGATTTATTTGAAAGAATAAAAATGTTACAAATCATGAATGAATATAAAGTCAAATGTTCATTTATTGAAATTTATAATGAAAATATATGTGATTTATTAAATCCTTCAAATGAATATTTAGATGTAAGAGAAGATCCTATCAAAGGAGTAACCGTTTCTAATATTTTTGAAGTATGTACAACATCTGTAGAAGAAATAATGGAACTTATTCATACAGGGAACCGGAATCGAACCCAAGAACCCACAGATGCAAATAAAACAAGTTCAAGAAGCCATGGGGTATTACAAGTAATTGTGGAAGAAACTGAAAAGGGTCAAGGGGTATATCAGCAAACAAAAAGAGGAAAATTATGTGTAATCGATTTAGCTGGTAGTGAACGAGCTAGCCAAACCAATAATAAAGGAATGAGAATGTTAGAAGGTGCAAATATTAATAGATCATTACTAGCTTTAGGAAATGTAATAAATGCATTAGTTCTTAGAAGTAAAGGAAATAGCAAATCTAATTTTATACCTTTCCGAGATAGTAAGTTAACAAGATTATTAAAAGATTCCTTAGGAGGAAATTGTAAAACGGTTATGATAGCAAATATAAGTCCATCCCATTTATCTTATGAAGATACACATAATACATTAAAATATGCAAACAGGGCAAAAAATATAAAGAATGTCGTAACAGCTAATTCGATAGTTGTTAAACATCATTTAACAATGTATATTGATGTAATAGAAAAATTAAAAAACGAAATCGAGTTTTTAAAAGAGCAATTAAATGAAAAAGAAAAAATACATGGTTATATGAGTACTAATTCGACTAATTATGATTATTATGATCAATTGAAGGATTATGAAAAAAATTATTCTAAGGAGGAGTTAATACATATAATAGCTTTGTTAAAAAAGGAAAACCAGCGTTTGAAAATGTGTGATACACATGAGGGTCCAATGAATAATAATGAATCTGGTGCTATTATAAATAATAATAATGATGAACAGCACAACAATGTAAATGATAATTTTAATCACAACGAATATGATAATAATAATAATAATAATAATAGGGAAAAATTAAACCATGACATCTTAACAAATAAGCATAATGAAGAACTAGCCAAATATAAAGAAGAAGTAAACAATCTCAAAATGATGAATGAGAAATTATTTATGGATAATAAAAATTTTCAACTAAAGTTGCAAGAATATGTAAATATTTCTAAAAATTTAAAAACATTAAATGAGGAATATAAAAAACAAATAGAAGCGTTCAAAAGTATGGTACACAACCATGATATGAATCATATTCAAATAAAAAAAAAGTTGGATGATTTAAAAAAAAAATATGCCCAGCTGAAGGTATGTCATAAATATATATATATATAAAAAAAAAAAAAAAAAAAAAAAAAAAAAAAAAAAAAAAAAATATATATATATATATATATACATATATACATATACATATATACATATACATATATACATATATACATATACATATATATCTTTGTATATATTCATTTTATTTATTTTCAAGGAAAGTACTGATGATAAAGATAATGACGATGTCCTAGAAAAATGGAAAAATGAATTAACAAAAGTAATTAAACATATGTAGAGAAATATTTGTACAATATTTTTATTTTATTTTTTTAAAGGCAATAATATTAGAAATTATTATCCATAATGGTTATCTATTATATCACAAATTTGGTGATGTCATTAAATAGTTGTAGTTAAATTGGTTTATTTGTTTGTTTATTTGTTTGTTTATTTGTTTGTTTGTTTATTTATTTGTTTGTTTATTTATTTGTTTATTTATTTGTTCATTTATTTGTTCATTTATTTGTTCATTTATTTGTTCATTTATTTGTTCATCTTTTTATTTATTATTATTTTATTTTATTTTATTTTATTTTATTTTATTTTATTTTTGTGTGTGTGTGCGTGAAGCTATTAAATGAACGTAAGAAAATAAAAATGATAATATTGGATATAGAGAGAAAGTTGATACAGAATAAAGAAATTGGGGCACACAAAATATCGGAAGAGGACATAAAATTGTTACAAGAAAATGTAACCACACGAAATGTGTATATATAATGTATAATATATATTGCATAATAATAAATATTTTGTGATTTTTATAATTCTCCTTTATTTTAGAAAACCAAGATGGACCACCAGCTAAAACTCAACATTCTTCAGACAAACAATTTAATAAAAGACTTACCAATAAAAATAAAAGACGAAAAGATGAAAAATTTTCTGTATCTTTTTTATACTAACAAGGTATTATTGCAGGAGAAGGAAGAGCTACAGGTATACCCGAATAAAATTGTAACATGAATAAATATATATATATATATAAATGTTTATATGTTTATGTGTTTATATGTTTATGTGTTTATATGTTTATATGTTTATATGTTTATATGTTTATGTGTTTATATGTTTATGTGTTTATATGTTTATATGTTTATATATTTATATATATTCATAATATACACATTTTAGTGTTCATGATTGTTCATCTTCGCCCTTGTATTTTCTTCTTTTTTCACAGGATTTTTTTGAATTATCATCTACCATTATTAATCAAAAAGAAAAACAAATTGAAGATTTAAAAGGAAAGTTAAAGGATATAAATGTTCCGATCACTTCAAAGAAATAATAATTATTAAATATAAAAATGAACATATATTTAAATATTATATATATGTTTGTATATGTATATATTTATTTATATACACCTTACAACATCAAACATTCATAACCACAATATTTATAAATAAAACATATAAATGATATAAAACATATAATAGATATAAAAATGAAATGATAATAAAAGGATAATTATTATAACAAACATATAAGCAAAATAAAAATTATGTTTTTTCCCCCTTGGGACAGTTTTTTTTTTTTTTAAAAAATACAAATATATATGTCCTTGTTAAATATTATTTATGCATATATGTAGATATGGATATATTCTAAATGTATATAAACAGATACGTTATTACAAGTTAGTTTTTATAATTTAATAAGCAATTAATTAATTAATTAATTAATTTTTTCTTAGTAACATTTGGTAATATTATATATGTATGTATGTATGTATGTATATATATATATATGAATTTTTTTTTTTTTTCTTCTTCTTTTTCTTCTTCTTCTTCTCTTTTTCCTTGTGTTTTTTTATATAATAAAATTTTCAAATTATTTAAATTATATGTAATATTTTATATATATATTATATATATATATATATATATATATATATATATATTTATTTATTTATTATTATTATTTTTTTTTTTGTATACATAATTGAATATATACATTATTATAAACTCGATAAATATAAAACAAAAACAAAGCAACTTTTTGAATATTCTATATATTATTTTTTATGTATTAAACAATCATCAATTTGATAAAAAAAAAATAAGCATATATATATATATATATATATATGTATGTATGTTTTTTTTTTTTTTTTTTTTTTTTTTATTCACGAATTTGAGATTTATTATAACATACTAACTTGTTATATATAGAGAGCTTATAAAATATCTTAAAGATTCCTTTTTATGATGAAAAGAAAAGTACCGAATATAATAATTACGGGCGTTCCTGGATCTGGTAAAAGTACTCTTTGTGAAGAATTAAAAGAAATAATAAATAAGGAACTTCTTAAAAGAAATGATATGGAAGGTTTTGAAATGACCCATTTAAATTTATCTAATATAATAAAAGATGAAAGATTATATAAAGAATTTGATGATGAATTAGATGCTAGTATATATAGTGAGGAATTATTAAATGAATATTTAAAAAAAAAATATAAATTAGAAAAAGGGGGATATATAATTGATTTTCATGATATTAATTTTGTTAAAGATGTAGATATAATAGATAAAATATTTTTGTTAACAATACAAACAAATTTTTTATATGAACGCTTAGAAAAAAGAAATTATACTAAAGAAAAAATTAAAAATAATATTGAATGTGAAATTTTTCAAGTTATAAAAGAAGATATTTTAGACCACTTCCCCAACACGAATATATTACAAGAAATAGAAAATAACGACTTACAACAATATGATAACAATCTAAGTATTATAAAAAATTGGGTTCTCTCATATATATGATATGCAGCACATGTGTGATACATATTTTATATGTATGGTTATATGTATATATATATATATATATTACACGTCTATACAAATCACATATATAATTATTATAATTTTTTTTTTTGTGTGTTTTAAATAATATATAGTTTAATTAGAAAAATGGAGGGTGTATAAAAAAAAAAAAAAAAACA
The DNA here is from genome assembly GCF_000002765.6 of Plasmodium falciparum 3D7. NCBI lineage: Eukaryota > Apicomplexa > Aconoidasida > Haemosporida > Plasmodiidae > Plasmodium > Plasmodium falciparum. The sequence goes on along the minus strand of NC_004325.2, from coordinate 420,113 downwards.
AAAAATAAAATAAATAGAATAAATAGAATAAATAGAATAGTTCATATGTATACATATACATATATATATATATATATATATATATATATATTTTAACTGTTTGGTGAAATAAAAAACATATGAACTTTATTAATTATAAAAAAAAAAAAAAAAAATTCATTTTATGAAATGTTAATACTAACATTTTTAAAGTATATACATATATATATATTTATTTATTTATATTTATTAACATGTATATATTTTATAAATAATTGTTTATTAACTTTTAATTTTTTTTTTTTTAACAAAATTGGGATGTTAAATATATCATAGAACGGAATATTTATGGTTAATATATGTTTCTGTATTATAATGATCATATATGCCCAAGGTTAAACATTAAACAATGGGTTGTATATAAAAATATAAATGTCACATTATTTATATATATATATATATATATATTGCATTTGTTTATTTGTAATATTTCATAGGTTATGATACATTTAATACATTTATCATGGTTAGTTTTTTTTCCTTTTGTCTTCACTAAGATATTTTTGCTTAAGCATGGATAATTTAGGATTATCTTCGGAAAGGTAATATTTAGGGATTATATATTCTGCAGCATTTAATAATTCTTTGAATGTTGTTTTTAATGTATTAGTTGTAACACCACATACGGTTGCTATTTGTGATAAGTTTGGTAATTTCATATTTTTTTCTTCGTTCGTATTTAATTCAACTATTAAATGTATGGATCCTCCACAAAGAGAATTTAACCTATGAGATGTTGTAATTAATGTACTTGCTTTTTTAACTACATATTCTATTGCTTCGATTAAATCAATGGATAGCTGTAATCTATTCGATAAAGAATATATTAAATGAGATATATTTTCATTATATACAAAAGCTCGTGATGGAAGTACTTTTTTTAATTTATTTATTGTCTTTCCTAAATCCTTTTCTTTATATGATCTATCAAATGTAATTAATTCTTTTATACTTTTTATATGACCTGCTTCTCTGCATGCTAAATATACGACGGCTAGCATGTTCAGGTTGTTTATGCGGTTCTTAAGTTGTTCCATATCCTACAACGGTAAGCAGAACAAAAAATAAAAATAAAAATACACACATATATAAATAAATAAATAAATAAATAAATAAATATATATATATATATATATATATATATATATATATATATATATATATATATATATATATATATATATATATATATATATATATATATATGTATGTATTTATTTATGTGCCCCCCCCTTACCTGCAACTCCTTTGTTATTTCCTTGGCTCTCTCAATAACATTACTCCTCAAAAAGAAGGTATCACAAATTAATTTTAAGATATTAAATGCGGAAATTAATGTTTGATCATTTTTATTTATTTGTGTCATCATATTTAAATGTTGTAATTTTTTACTAGATTTAATAAATGTAGTACTAGTTAAATTATTTTCTAGCCATATATCACTAACTTCACCTACTCTATTTCTATCAGTATTTTTTGACTGACCATCATTTTGAAAATTTCTCCATTCTTGTTCTTCTGACAAAATCTTACTTTCAACGACCATACCACATCCATTACATATTTGAGTACCTTCACTCGTATCACAAATAATTATTCCTTTTTCTTTACAATCTGGGCATGTCGTATTTCTACTATTCCTAAAGTTTCTTAACATCTTTCTCCTCACATTATTATTCTCATTACTTACATTGGCTGTACAACATGTATAAATAAATAAATAAATATATATATATATATATGTAATCAATATTATAAAGGTTATGTGTCTATTCGTATTTATTAAAATGGAAAACAGGTCGACACAACAAAAACGCAGCACATAAATTAATACAAACATATATTAAGATATAAATATATATATATATATATTTATTTATTTATATTTTTCAATTATATGACCACACTGTGAATTTATCATAAAATAAATGGTTATCTTAAAAAAGATGAAACCGTAGAACATTATTTGAAATGTAAAGACCAACAATGATATAAAACGAATGGTACCTCATACATTATATATATATATATATATATGTATATATGAATATATTTTATTTTATTTTATTTTTTTTCCTTACTTCTAATTAAAGTGATGGGCTTATCACTCGCAGAGGTTAAAGCAAACTTTTTATTTGGAGAAATGGATGACATTTTTATTTTTTACTATTCATTTTTTATCAAAAAAAAAAAAAATATATATAAATATTATATATATATTATATATATATATTTATTTATTTACAATTTATAATATATAGAATGGCATGATGTCTCCCTTTTCTTATATTTTTTTATTTTTATTTTTATTATTTTTTTTTTTTCCTTCTATGTTCTTAAAAAAATGTATATATAAAATTATTTATATATTACGGTATATATATATATATATATATATAAATAAATTATATACAAAAAGAAAAGGTAGATATTTAAAAAATAATAAATTTTTAAATACGTACATAAATATATTATATATATATATATATAAATAATATATAAAATAAAGTTTATTTTAAAAAAGAAAAATTATAACTTTTAAATTGTATATATTATATATATATATATATATAT
>NC_004325.2:390000-415000 GCF_000002765.6 Plasmodium falciparum 3D7 | reverse complement strand
AGATTGATGAAGATGAGGAAGAAGATGTTGAAACTCAATTTAATAATTGGAAAACGAATAGTGGTTTATTATACGATTTCGTATGTAGAAAAGAATTAGAATGGCCTTCATTATCTGTTGATTTTGGTGACTTTCATCATGAGAATTTAGAAAATAATGTATTAAATCAAATAGTATGTGTAGGTACTCATACATCAAATAAAGAACCAAACTTTTTATATGTATGTGATGTATTATTTCCATTAGAACAAGTACCTCAAGAAAAATGTATTTATAAAAGTAATGAAAATTATGAAGGTTTTGATTTTTGTTCAGAAAAAAAAAAATTTACTATAAAATCAAAGATTGCTCATACAGGTGAAGTGAACCGAATAAAATTTGTACCGTTAGAAAAAAAAAATTTTGTAGTAACTAAAGCTGTAGATGGAAATGTTCATTTATTTGACATAAATAAACATAAAATAGAAACAGTAGATGATAAAATGAATCCAGAAGTATCATTTGTAGGAAATCAATCTGATGGATTTGGTTTAGATTTTCAACCCATAAAAAAATATATTTTAACATGTGCAAATGATGGATTAATAAATGTATATGATTATAATACTTTAAACACAAAAACGGTTCAACCATTTTATAAAGTACAATATAAATCACCTGTTAATGATATCTCTCCTACAAATGATCCAAACCTAATCTTAGCATGTGCAGATAATGGATATATTTTAATTTTCGATTTTAGAATTAAATCAAACGAACCAGCTCAACAAACTTTAGGACAACAAGTTCCGGTTAATACAGTTGCTCTAAATACATTTACTGGACTTTTTGCTTCAGGAAGTGATAATGGAAAAATAAAAGTTTGGGATTTGAAAAAATTTCATGAACCGCAACATATTATTAACGCACACAAAGAAGCAATCATTAGACTTAACTTTTCACCAAATGACGCTTCCATACTTGCTTCCGCTAGTAATAATCGTTTTATTAATGTTTATGATCTAAATAAAATAGGAGAAGAACTTGATGCTATTGATTTATCGGATGGGCCATCTGAATTAATTTTCTCACACGGGGGACATACTCAACCCGTAACAGACTTTAATTGGAATCACCACAAAAAATTAAAAATGTTTATTGGATCAACAAGTGAAGATAATACTTTACAATTCTGGCAGTTAAAATCGGAATTGCTCGATGAAACAAATACCATACCTACATCAAACACGGATGTGGAGTAAAAAAAAAAAAATAAAAAAAAAAATATATATATATTACCGAATAGCCAAAAAAAAAAAAAAAACAAAAAAAAAAAAAAAAAAATATATATATATATATATTATATATATATTACCAAATAGCCAAAAAGAAGAAAAAAAAAAAAAATTATATGTACATATAATACCAAATGGTTAAAAATAAAAAAAAATTCACACAAAGTTAGATTAACTATATATTTTATATATAATTATATATATTTCACCTGCACAGTGTTCATGTAAATTCAAAGAGATATATGATTAAAATTAATTTTTTTTTTTCATTTTTTATATGAACATTTAAATATACTTAACATTTTTAACATATATATATATATATATATAAATTTTTTTACTTTATGTCTGTATATATAAACTATATGGAATATATGAGCTCATGAAATAATTTGATCTACATGAAAGGACACACAAATATATATATATATATATATATATATATATTTATTTATTTATTTATATGTATTATTATTATTATTATTATATTTTTATTTTTTATTTTTTATTTTTTCCTATTTGTCTATTAATATATCATTAATTTTATTCTTTCATATGATTAAACATACATATAACTATTTAAAAAGAAAAAAAAGAACGTATTTAATTTCTTTTATTTTTACGACCTAGTCGTAAATATTTAAGGTCATAAACTGTTTCAAAATTTATACGTAAATAAAATGGTGCTCTTATAAAAAATGTAATGTTTTTTTAATTATATATATAGAGACCCATTATTTTATTGTACTTTTATTATAACGTGAAAGATGTGAGGTAGACATATTATTCTATCCCTTAAAAGTTATATAAAATAAATTATCTATAATAAATATATATATATATATATATATATATATATTTATATTACTTATATATATTTAGATATACTTCAATTTATACTATTAATACTTATGTTTCTTCTTTTATATTCCAAATGTCATTTTACGACAAAATAAATAAGATAATGATAAAAACATAAAAAAATAAAAATAAAATAAAGGAATAAAAAAAAAAAAAAAAAACCAATATTAATTTCAATATAAAAAGGAAATAACAAAAAATAAAAAAAAAAAAAAATAAAAAAAAAAAAGATAATGAAAAAAAGAAAAAAAAAAAATGATGAAAAAAAAAAAAAAAAAAATGATGAAAAAAAGGAAAATAAAACAATATTAATTCGTCATAAATATATAAAATATATGTTCACATTAAAAAAAATGTAATAAACACATATAAAATAATTAATTTTTAAAAACTTTAAAAAAAAAAAAAAAAAAGGAAAGGGAAGGGAAGGGAAGGGAAGGGAAGGAAAGAAGGAAAGACCATTCTTTTTTTAATTTTTCTTTTTAAAAATCATACACTAATAAAAATATAATTATAATAATAAAGGGGAAAAAAAAAAGAAGTTATTAATTATAAAAAATGTTTAAAACAAGGAATTTTTTTTTCTGTTTTTTTTTTTTTTTTATATCTTCAGAAGGATAAGTTTACAACATAATTTTTAAAATGTTAAAAATTATTTCGTTAATAATCACAATCCTTATGAAAAATATAGACAAATCATTTCATATGATTTTCTATAAATGTAACAAAACGTTCTACAAGAAAAAAAAAAAAAAAAAAAAAAAATATACACATATATATATATATATAATATATATATAATATAGTGCTTATTCATTATATATATGTATATGAAGTCAATATATTTTTATAATTATATCCAAAAAAAATATGCCGAATTAAGAAAATTTTTTAATGTACAAACTTTTTTTTTTTTTTTTTTTTTTAACTTACTTGCATAAGCATTGGGATGAATACAAGAAATATTTTTTCCATCAAATTTTCTATAAAAGTGGAAAAAATAAAAAAGCATAATAAATATAAATAAACATATATATAATAATATACACATATATATAATAATATACACATATATATAATAATATACACATATATATAATAATATACACATATATATAATAATACATACATATATATAATAATATACACATATATATAATAATATACACATATATATAATAATACATACATATATATAATAATACACACATATATATAATAATACACACATATATATAATAATATACACATATTTATTTATTTGTTTGTTTATTTATTTATTTCATTTTATTTTTTTAAACTTACTGTATTGTTCTGAAGGTATGCTCGAATTTTTTTTTAATGCTACAATTATTAAAAAAGAATAAAAATAAATAAATAAATAAATAAATATATATAAATAAAATATATTTATATATATTATAATATAAACAAATTTTATATAGCTTATACAAGGTGATAATAATAATTTCTTAATTTTCTTACCTCCATTTGGTAAAAATATCTATAATTCCAAAAAAAAATATTTTCTTTTTATCCACACTGATGATACCCCCATAATCACACTATGATAAAAAAAAAAAAAAAAAAAAAAAAAAAAAAAAAAAATATACATAAATATATACATATATATAAACAAATACACATATATATTAATACATATATATTAATACATATATATTAATACATATATATTAATACATATATATTAATACATATATATTAATACATATATATTAATACATATATATTAATACATTTATATTAATACATATATATTAATACATATATATTAATACATATATATCAATACATATATATCAATACATATATATCAATACATATATATCAATACATATATATCAATACATATATATCAATACATATGTATAAAATTTTCATCGTGTTTTCTCACCTGATGGAAAGGTCGTGATGCTATGCAATTTCCCTTATAATCATAAATATGATTAATTTGGTTTGTTTTTGTTTCCTCCCAATTGACCACATCTTTAGATAATTCTCTGTAATGTATTCCAAAAAGTAACGAATAATCTAATAACATATTTTCTTTTAAAAAATCAGCATCTGCTTTCAGAACTTTAAGTAATCGTTCTTTATTTTCTGGTCCGATATTTATTATATCACCTAATTCATCAATATCTACATCTTTTAATGCTATGGTATGGTCTTCTCTTTTGGTTTCTGGAACGGTTCGTCCTACTAAACTTCCTTTTATATCATATCTTCTATGTATCTCCACAATGGATGAAAAAAAATTATTCATGACGATGAAATAAATTTTCTTCTTTTTCCCTAAAAAATAAAAAATAAAACATAAAATGAATAAACAAATAAATAATAAATACATATAATATATTATATTTATAATTGTATATCTTCCTTTTAATCCTACTTCCTAAATTGTTCTGATATTTAATAGAGTGGATTCCATACAAACGCGTTAATAACGAATCTGGGTTTTTCTTAATATGTTCATAATATTTAGGTAACAGTTTTTTCGATAAATTATGAATATTTCGACAAACCTGCACATATAGGGAAAAAAAAAAAAAAAAAAAAATAAAATAAAATAAAATAAAATAAAATATAAAATATACAAACACACACATATTATATCATATTATGCTTCTTTTTTCTTTATATTTATATTTTATTTTATTTTTTTTTTTTATTTTATTTTTTTTTTTTTTTTATTTTTTTTTTTTTATTACCGTCTTAATTATATACTTCCCATTACTCGTAAAATAAAAAAGAGATCCACTCTTTCCCTCTGATAACAATTCACTAAGAGTTGAAAGATTTCCAAGAACCATATTACTTATGACCTGCTCTGGTCCGACAGATGTTAAATATTCTTTGGACTTGATACCATAAAAATTTCTTATATTTTTAAAAATGATAGGGGCATAATTTTTAAATATAACTTTGTGTTGTGCATTAGATGTAGGTAATTGTATAACATCTTTATGATGAAAATAATTTGAAATATCATTTATGGAAAATTTTTTTATAGAGGATATTCTTATACCTATCATCATATTCATAACTAAATCCCACCGCTCATGACCAAAATATACAGCCAATATTCTATGGAATGTTTTTTTTTGTTTATTCTGACGTAAAGATACAGATAGTTTACCTTTTTTTGAGGAGTTGTAATAATTTGATTTGTTTATATATACTTTCTTATTTTCAACACTACCTAAAGAATATTTTTCTAAAATTTCACTAGCTCGATTTAATAATATATTAATTTCATTCAATTTTAAAGAGTTCATACTTTTTATCATATTACTATCATCTAATGAATCATATGAAGATGTATATTTTTGAGATATAGTAATCGTATGTAAAAAATATCTTACGATAGATATAACTAAAATAATGTTTTTAAAAATATTTAATTTTATATATTTTTTTTTATTCCATAAAGATTCTCTAAGCATTGTATTATAATAAACACTATTTTCATTATTACTTAGATTTTTATAATCATCATTCTTTTCGACATTTTTATCTTCATTTATATTCGTGTGATCCCATTTTTCATCTTCATGCATCTCTTTTTGATCCCCTCCATTTTGTGTGTTATATATAAATATCGAAAAAAATAAAAAAAATATTTTATTATAATCTCGATTTTTTTCTTTTTTCAAATAATCTTCGATGGACATTAAAATATTTCGTATTAAATATAACATCTGTTCTTTTGTTAAATTATTATTTATCATCACATAATGAGAATTTACAGAAGAAATAAAAAACTTTTTCTTTATTATATCATCACCAAATTCAACATTTAATAATGATTTCTTTTCATCACTTTTTATTTGATCTTCACAAGGTATATTATAATAATTTATATCATTATTATGCTTAGGTCTATAATTTAACACATCTTTGTTATCCGTATTTATTTTATCATCTTCATGTTGATATATTTTATTAAAATGAGAAAATAACGTTGTGTTGTTCTTCATAAAATCTTTATATTCTAAAAACTTATGGTACAAATATTTAGCACTCATTATTTTAATCAAATTATTATTTGTTACATTTTTCTCAAGAGCTGATAACGTATCATCATCCTTAAAAAGATTAGTACAACAATTAATACCATCATCATCATTATTGTTGTGAATATTAGGGACGTCCTTTTTATTTTCTATTTTTATATTCGATTTTTCATCATTATCATCATTGTCATCATTATCATCATTGTCATCATTATCATCATTGTCATCATTATCATCATTGTCATCATTATCATCATTGTCATCATTATCATCGTCGCCATCTTCATCATCGTCGCCATCTTCATCATCATCATCATCGTCATTCTCCTCCTCATCATCTTCACCATCTTCACCTTCTTCTTCGTCATCATTTTTTTCTTCCTCCTCATCTTTAAGGTGCCCTTCCCCTTGATTCACATACTCTTTATATTTTTCTATACATTTTTTAAATTCCTGCATATATATTTCATTCCCTTTGTCATTTTCAAATTCACTAATTTTACATTGTACCTGTTCTTTTATACACCCTCTGTTTAACACGTCACATGCTTTTTTTTCTTTCACATCTTCTATATTTGTTTTATCATTATTTACACAAAACATACCAAGATCACTTTCATTAACCTTAATATTTTTCATCCTTTCATTTGAACAGCACTCCTTATGGTACGTAACTTTTCGTTCATATTCTTTGGAGCTGGGTCGAGGAGATGTTACGTTTTTTTTTTTTTTTTTTTTTAAATTGTTAGAAAAATGTATCAAATCAATGTCGGAGTGATATTCATAATAAGCACTACTATTAAAGGACACATTATTATAGTAATTATTATTACAGGTGTTCTTATTATTTTTTGTAACTTTATGATCATACTCTTTTTTTATATCATCATGATATAGCATGTTCGTATCTTCTACATTAGGGTCCTTATTTTTTTTTTTTATATGATAATTATAATTTTTCAAAAGTGATTTTTTCTTTAATGATGAGGAAGAAAACGTTTTCAATAGTTTCCTTTCTCTATCGTTTGTTTTATTTTTGGATATAATAATTGGACCGTTGTCAAATATATTATTATCATCTATTATAAAATAATCGTCTGTTTTCCTCACGTTTTTATGATTACTATCTTCATCTCTTACAATATTCTTATCATTATTAATAAAACTACACTCGAAAAGGTCACATTTGAGTGGTTCATTTTTATCCTTTTTTGTGTTGTATTTAGAACAGAAAATGTTTTTATTATATATATAAGAACTTTGTGCTTCTTCATTTATTATCTCTTCATTTGATTCTTTTGTAACAATCATATTATTCATTATACAAGAATTTGTATTTATATTACCACTATTAATATCATTAAAGGTAATACTTTTATTTTCTTCATTTTTTTTATTTTCACATGACGAAAAAAATGAGCATCTTTTTCCTTGTGACACAACATCCCCATCGACTAGGTTATCATCTACATTGTTCTTATGATAAACCATGTTACCGTCAGTGTCGTGGTTCATCTTTTCATCACCATTATTAAAAAATATAGGTGTTAAAACATCACTTGTACTTTTAACTTCTTCATTTGGTTTATGATCACACTCGTTTGGTATAAGTTCTGTTGATGACAATTTATTAACTCGTGATAAAATTCTAGATACACTTTTAATATTTTTATTATGACTTTTATTTTGACTTTTATTTTGACTTTTATTTTCCATAGATGAAGAAAAGGTACTTTTTCTTTCATACAATATTGCTTTTTTCTCTTTTTTCTTTTTCTTTTTTTTTTTTTTTTTTTTTTTTTTTTTTTGTTTTCTTAAAAATAAAAAACTAGTAGAATCGTTGATAATCGATCCTCTGGTGTTAGTACTTTCTGAAAAAGATTTAATAATAAGATGGTTTGCTATTCTGTTGCTATCATTTTTATATTTTTTTCTATTTCTCATAGTTCCGTTTTTTGTTTTGTTCTTGTCTTTTCTTTTTAATAATTCATGTTGTAAAAAAACATCAGCTACTTTTGTGTGTATTCCTAAAAGTTTTAAGAATTCATTACATTTTAAAGCTTTTTTATAACATTCAAAATTCATTCTATAAATACCATCATCACATAAAATACTTAAGGATCGAAACGTATATTTTATTTGGCTAGTTATAATTTCGTCACCAGTTCCTAGCAGTTGTCTTTTTATATCATTAATACTTAAAACAATTTTTTCAAAATTCTCATAAGTAATATAATTTGAATAATCTTGTTTTTTGTTCTTTTTTATTTTTTCGTTATATTCATCATTTATATTATATATTATGCTCTGACTATTTCGATGTTTGTTTATGGGATCATTTATGTTTTTTTCGTTAAGGGGTTGGCCTAAGGAATTCTCCGCCTTATTATTATTATTATGACTATTATTATTATGACTATTATTATGATTATTATTATTATCACCATTTATATTATTATGATTATTATTATTATCACCATTTATATTATTATGATTATTATTATTATTATCACCATTTATATTATTATGATTATTATTATTATCACCATTTATATTATTATGATTATTATTATTATTATCACCATTTATATTATTATGATTATTATTATTATCACCATTTATATTATTATGATTATTATTATTATCACCATTTATATTATCACCATTCATATTATTATCCTCTTTAGTGTTGAACTTGTTAACCATACAACTACTTTTATGAACACATGCATCTTCATTCGAATTAAAACCCGCATTCACTATTCTGTACGACAATTTCAATTTATCCTTCTTATTACCCTTCAACATTATATTTATAGCTACACAAAATTCATAAAAATCTAAATAGTTATCATTGTTTAAGTCGAAGGCTTTAAATATAGATTTATATAAATAAGCATTTTGTATCGATCCTAATATCCCTAGGCTCTTTTCAAAATTATCATAATTTAATTTCCCATTGGAACTTATGTAATTAAATCTTTTATATATAATTATTATCTCATCATCACTTAAATTCGTATTTTCTTTTATCTTTTTTTTTAAACTTATATCTAAAACATTTCTTATATTAACACTTGTACATTTCATTGGCCAAACAAATATAAATCAATAAAATAATCAACACAAAATTATAAGAAATATATATAAATATAAATATATATAAATATATATAAATAAATAAATATATATATATATATATATATATATATATATATATATAATTAACTAATAAAGTAAATATAAGAAAACAAGCTCATATCAAATTAAAAAATATATACAACAAATATTTTATTATACTTAAAATAAATAAATAAATATATATATATAATATATATATATCACATATTTCAATTATATATTTTTCTTTCTTTCATTATTATATTTTTTTTTTTTTTTTTTTAATTTATTTATTAATTTATTTATTTATTCATTTATTTGTTCATTTATTTATTCATTCATTTATTTATTTATTTATTTATTTTCATAATTTTAATTTGGTACCATAAAAAGCAGGAAAAAAAGGAAGAAAAAAAAAAAAAAAAAAAAAGAAAGAAAGAATGAATGAAAGAAAGAAAGAAAGAAAGAATGAATGAAAGAAAGAAAGAAAGAAAGAAAGAAAGAAAAAAAAAAAAAAAAAAATAAAGTCAAAAATTAATCTGTTTTAATATATATATATATTAATTTATATAATAATAATATATATATATATATATATATATATAATCATATCATTATGTATAATATATATATATATAATATCTATAAAATTATTTAATCATATAAAAAAAAAGGCACATGAAAATTTACATATTTTTTTTACCACTTATAAACTTAAATATTTTTTTTTTCTTAATTTCAAAAAAAAAAAAACAAAAAAAAAAAAACAACCATAATTATAAAAATATAAAAATGTGATATATAATAAATAATATTATATATTTATATATATAGTAAAATATATCACATACATGTTTATATATATATATATATATATATATATATATATATAAATATATATGTATTTAATACTATATAGTTTTTATTATATATATATATATATATATCTATACTCGTGTATATTTTATGACATAAATGTTTATATATTTATATACTTTTTATTTATTACATATAAATAAATAAAAATATATATATATATATATAAATATATATATATATAATATTATAAAAGAACAAAAACGGGCCCAATATATAGTTAAAAAAATGAATAATAAAAAATATTAAAATATACCTACATAATTATATATATATATATATATATATATTATATTTATTTATTTGATGATTAAATATCATTTATATAAATATTGATAAAAAAACAGTGTCATTTTCTTTTTTTTTTTCTTTTCTTTTTTTTTTTCTTTTCTTTTTTTTTTTCTTTTCTTTTTTTTTATTTTATTTCTTTTTTTTTTTTTTAAGAAATATAGTCTTAACAATATATGCAATATATATATCCTCAAAATATGTAACACAAATTTACATCTTTTTCATAACAAGCAGGAAGAAAAAAAAAAAAAAAAAAAATACAAATGCGAATTCTACAAAAATATAAACCCTTTTTTTTTTTTTTTTTTTTTTTTTTATATAAATAAAAGAACATAGTGTTAATTTGTTTCCTCAATATATTTACAGAATGTATAAATAAATAAATATATATATTATATTTTTCCACACATTAATATATATTTTTCGTGCTTATGTTTCATTTAAAAAAATTCTTTTTTTTCTTGAATAATAATTTATTGTTTTAATATTTGTATAATTATATATATATATAAAAAAAAAAAAAAAAAAAAAAAAACATATACATATTTAAATAAATAAATAAATATATATATATATTAAATATGTAATAAGAATCTGTAGGAAAGAAAAAAATTAAAATAAAAAATATTAAGGATATGAAATATGAAATATGAAATATGAAATATAAAATATAAAAGAGGATACACAATGTGCACTTTTTTTTTTTTTTTTTTTTCTTTCTTAACCTTTAAAGTATATTATATGAATGTAATCATATTAATATATTTATATATCATATATCATATATTTATTTTTATTTTTATATATATGCATAATATTTAAAAAAAAAAAAAAAAAAAAAACCAAAAAATAAAATAAAATAAAATAAAAATAAAATAAAATATATACATATATATATACATATATATATATATATATATATATGACCCCGAGGCTTATGCCATTACTCCAAACTTTTTTTTTAAAATACTTATTGTCGTCGTGTTTGTATTCTTATTAATATCAAGTCTTAATAAAATATCTATTTCCTACAAAAATAAAATAACAATATGTATAAACATATATATCACCTAATGTTATGTCATGTAATTTTATTTTTTTATTTTTTTATTTTTTTATTTTTTTATTTTTTTATTTTTTTATTTTTTTTTTTTTTTTTTTTTATTTTTGTGTGGTGATATATTACCTTTATATATATCCTTATTTGTGAAAGAAGAAAAGATATTTCATTTACAGAATCATATAAAGTTAAGGTACTTGAACTATTTCCATTATATAAATTAAAATGTTTAAAACACTTTTGTAAAACTTGTATTAAATTATTATTTTGTTCTACAGAATTATTACACAAATAAAATGGGACGTTTTTATTTTTTGTAGATTTATTCATTATGTGTATTTTTAAGAATTCGAAATACTTTTCATCAGTTAAGAAGATATTTTTTCTCTGAATTTTTATATATAAATCTAAATCATAACATGATTTTATAAAAAAATAAAAATAATCATCAAAATAATAATTATAAAAATTCGTATTATTTATACGGAAAAAAGATGTATCTTCCATACTACTATAATCAACATACAAATTTAATAATAAGGTCTTTTCGCTTATCCTATTTTGTAAAAAAAACTCCTTTTTTAATTTCTCATCCTTTTTAAATAATAAATGAAAATTATAAAAATTTTTGTTACTTATGTTGAAAAGAATGGAATCGTCACTATTCATAAGGTTCTCATCATAATTTTTATTATCATCATCATTTTTATTATCACCATAATTTTTATTATCACCATAATTTTTATTATCACCATAATTTTTATTATCACCATAATTTTTATTATCATCATAATATTTATTATCACCATAATTTTTATTATCATCATAATATTTATTATCACCATAATTTTTATTATCACCATAATTTTTATTATCACCATAATTTTTATTATCATCATAATTTTTATCGTCCTTATAAGTATTACCATTACCCTCACTAGTATGCTTCAATATAACTTCGTTTTTTTTCTTCTCATTATTATAATCACTTTTTTTCGCTACATTCCTTTCCATTTGAGTATGAGACATATCCTTATCATAAACATTACAATTCTTATTTTCATTTTTCATTTGAGAAATATTAGCTTGATGTGTCTCCTCTTCGTTAGAAATTATATTATTAATAATATTTCCATAAGTTAAAAAGTATGCGGGGACGTTCTTTTCATACTCCACGTCGCATTTTAAGGTATCGTTGAAAGAAGCACATTCATAACTTTCGTTTATTTGATCATTTGTTGCATGTTTATGTACATTCATATTCTTTTCATTTATATTCTTTTCATTTATATTCTTTTCATTTATATTCTTTTCATTTATATTCTTTTCATTTATATTATTTTCATCTTCTGAAGAACTTTCGTCTTGATAAACTTCCGAAAAACCCCTAAACACATTTTTTGGTATATTACTCATTGGAATATTATTATTTTTTTTTATATGTATACATATTTTATCATCATTTGAAATATTGCATGACTTGTTCATAAAATCTTTCGTTTTTTCCTGAACAGTCAGAATATTTCCATCTTGTTCATGCACATTATTTGTTTTTTGGGTAGATTGAATTTTAAAATTTTCATTGACATTATTGACATCATTTGTAATATATGTATTATTTTTATCTTCATTTGGTGAATAATGAAATACGTGTATTTTACAATTTGTATTATCATAATTATAAAGTGTGGTCATTTTTTCTTTCCATAATTTTTTAATATTTTCTTTATTATCGTAAATAGGTTTGGTTTCTTCGGTTAGGTTACGAATATCATTTTGTTCCACATCACCAGAGTTTATATTATTATTTTTAGTATCATCATTGTTTACATTATCGTCATTATTTTTATTATCATCATTGTTTACATTATCATCATTGTTTACATTATCATCATTGTTTACATTATCATCATTGTTTACATTATCATCATTATGCACATTTTCATTACTTATAACATTTTCACAACTTGTACCATTTTGATGAGAACTCCTTTTTTCATCATTCCCCTCAGTCGATTTATCATCAATAAACTCGTGCAGGTTTCTAAAAATATTTTTATAATAAAAACAGTCGGTTATAAAGACATTTTTCTCACATTTCAACATACAGCTCTTTTTATTTTCCAAATAATTATCAAAAATATTTTCTTCAAAAAGAATTACATTTTTATTTCGTTTTCTTTTCTTTAACATTTTGGTAGATTTTTTTTCTTCCGATTTATTCCTGTGTTGCATATTTTCTTCAAAATTGTTTACCACATTTGAATCTTTTAAAACAATTTTTATTTTATTATTTTTTTCTTCTTGTATAGGAGAGTTATTAATATGATCCATATTATGTTTTTTTGAATTCTCGTGATCTGTTGAATGTTTTTTGTCGTCACTATGATGTGTGTCATCTTTTAAATTAAATTTTTCATATGACATATGTGTTCGGTTTAAATGATGATTTTTTTCCATCTCATATAAGTTACATAATTGACTAATATTATCTTTACAATTTTTGATATTATCATAATTGGATTTATCCACATGATTCATTTGTATATTTAAGTTTGTTAAATCATTTCCTTCAATCATTTGTGTTACATATTTATTTGTATGATTATCTATATGTTCATCCACAAACGCAGTCGATGATACATTTAATGATTTTTTTTTTGTATTAACTATGTTGTTATATTCTTCTTTGAATATATAAGATAACAGATTATTTTTATTTAATTTTTTATAATTTATTAAATTAATATCATTAATATTTATATTAGGTTTACATTTTTTATTTAATTCATTAATATTAATATTTCTTAATTTAGAAAATTCTTGTATATCTATATTATTACTAATAAGATAATCTATCCACAATGTATAAATAGAACTATGTTTTTTTTTTTTTTTGGTAATTTTTTTAAAAAATTCTATGTAATAGGTTTCATTAAATATATTATTATTTAGATCACAAAAATTATTATTTATTTTCTCTTTCCATTTATTCCATAAAAATTCAAATTTCATATCGCTACTTTTAGCAGCTTCGATAATATATTTATTTTCTTCGATGTCAGGATTAAAATCTATACAATTTTTATAAATTAATTTCATATCATGATAAAAATCAATAGGTTCTTTATATATACCATCTGATAAATTCCTAGATATGGTAATATAATCCATAGGTTTCTTAATTTTTATTCTGTACTCTTCTTTTATATTATCATTAATATTAATATCTTCTAAGACAGGTGTTTTAAAATAAAAGGCATTATTATCGTTTTTTAAAAGTTTTAAAACATTATCTCTGAGAATTTTTTCCCATTGTTTAAGTAATCGTTTATTTGAGTTCTCTGCTTTGCTAACACTCTTTTCATCCCCATTATAATTATAATTATTATGTTGGTTGTTATTATCATCATCATCATCATTATTATTATCACCTTTTATATCATCTTTATTATTATCATAACATGTGTTGTCATAACCCAGACTATGTTTTATATGGTCATTCATTTCTTCCAATACATATAAATTCTTCTTATCAACATTTTGAACAGAAGTAATATAATTTGGATATAAAACCTTTTGAGCATTCAACAGATCGTTATTCTTTATAGGATCATGAGAATTTGAAATTGATGATGAGCATTTATCATTATATGTACATTTTGTATTATTGTTTGAATGGTTAATATTAATTGAAGATTCCAAATGTAAGTCTTCGTTATTATTTATAATATTAACATTATCCGGTTTGGATAATAAAACGGTATTTGATATAGTATCCATATTATCAACATATGATATGTTATCTTTATAAGTATCTTCACCTCCTTTACCATTCAAATCATATTCTTCATCCGTTATATAAATATTAATAATATCATAAACTTCTTCTTTATTTATTCCATCTTTTAGATTGTTTTTATGATTCTCTAAACTTAATCCTTTTAACATGTTGGATGATATGGACGACTTATATTTATTATGGGTACAAGTATCATCCTCCGTTACAAAATTGTTATTATAACTATTGTTATTATAACTATTGTTACTTGTTTTATTTGTTTTATTTGTATTATTTGTTTTGTTTGTATTATTTGTTTTGTTTGTATTATTTGTTTTATTTGTATTATTTGTTTTATTTGTTTTATTTTTATTATTTTTATTATTGTTACTAGTAGTTTTATTTTTGTTTGAAGGAACTCCTTTTTCATTGTTATGCTCAGATAATTTCTCAGGTTCTATAAAAAATTTTAAAAAATATTTTTCTTCTTTTTCATGATGACGTCTTTGATCCATCATAAATTTATTTGCACTTTTCGTTCCTCTAATCGATATCAACATTTTATAAAATTCTTGTTCATAATTTTTTAATTCATTTTTTCTTAGGTTAAAAAGGTTCATTTGTTCCTTTTTATCTTTTGTTTCTTCAATCATTTTTTTTAAAACTTGAAACATTACAAAAACATCATCATGAAATTCTTCTTCATTTTTATATAAATCATAATGTAATTTATTATATATAACATCTAGATTTATTTTATCTAAATAATAATTCGTATTTTCATACTCATTATGTAAATCATCATTTTCATGACATGTTATTTTTGTTAGCTTATTTATCATCACACGTTCTATTAATTTCTCTTTTATATCATGTGAACTAAAACATATATTTGTATAATCATCATTCTCGTTATTTATCATTTTATAAATTTTCTTTTTTTTCATATTATCTAATATCTGTGATAAACGTCTTTTAATACTTCTGTTCAAAATAATTTGTTGTTCGTTATTTATGGATTTATTCTCACTAAGTTTATGAGTTAATGGTTCTATTTCTATGGAATTATAACTATCATTATCATCATCATCATCGCTATTGTTTTCTTCTTCGTTTTCTTTTTTATTACTTCTCTCTGATTTTTTAAGAACATTATTATGATGTCCCTTATCAATCTTACTATTTATATTATTACAAATTGTTGTGTTGTTGTTGCTGTGTGTGTTGCTGTGTGTGTTTATGTTTGTATTTGTATTTATATTTATATTTGTATTTATATTTATATTTGTGCTTATATTTATATTTGTATTTATATTTATATTTGTATTTATGCTTGTATTTTTCTTACTATTATTATTATTATTATTATTATTATTATTTTCTAACTTACCATGCGATATTTTATCTACCTCTTTATTTTCCTTTGTCCCCTTTTTCTCTACTCCCTGCTTTCCTGCCTTACCATCACATAACACAATATCATCTCTATGTCGTATCTTTTCAACACTTTTTACATTTTTTATATTATCCTTGTGAGTTGTTAAATTTCTTTCCTTTTTAATTTTGTTTAAAACATTTGTACAAGAATCTTGTGATGATTCTTTTTCCGATATTATAATTTCATCTATTTGTTTAATTATATTCAAATCGTTTTCTTCATTCTTTTGAATAATTTTAGATAGATCATCTAAAGTTTTATCAAAACAGCTCGAATGCTTTTGTTTGTTCTTTTCATTTAATCTGTTTTTTTTATAATCATCATCACAATATATATTATTATCACAATATGTATTATCATCACTATATATATTATCATCACTATATATATTATCATCACTATATATATTGTTATTACTACATATATTATCATCACTACATATATTATCATCACTACATATATTATCATCACTACATATATTGTTATCACTACACAGATTAGATAAAACATTATCTATATCAAGATGTTTTTTTTCCATCTTGTCATCTGATAGATCATTCATACTTTCTTTGTTATAATTTATTATTTTCAAAAGATCTTTTAGATTTTCTTTTTTCTCCTCAAATATATTATGACCAATGAGATCATCATCATAATTATTATCATGACAATTATTATTATTAATATTATCATCACAATTATTATTATTATTATTATCATCAAAATTATTATTATTATTATTATCATCAAAATTATTATTATTATTATCATCACAATTATTATTATTATTATTATTAATATTATTATCATCACATTTATTATTATTCTTACTTTTCTTTATATTATTTAACTTTCCTTTCGTTGTACTTATTTCTTCGGCCACATTTTGGGTACCTCCCACCTTATTATTATTATCATTACCCTTGGATGTTGCCTTATGATTATTTTTGTTATTCCCTCTAATACAAGAGATGTTACTAGGTTTCTCTTCCTTCGTTATTCTGTTCATGTGGGTACCATGTTTCCTTTTTTCAAAATCAATGTTTTTTTTTTCATATATGCTTAAACGCCTACTAATATTATGATTATCATCCTCATCATCACACTTGTCTTTTATATCATCACACTTGTCTTTTATATCACCACATTTATCTTGTTTATCGCCACATTTATCTTGTTCATCGCCACATTTATCTTGTTTATCGCCACATTTATCTTGTTCATCGCCACATTTATCTTTTTCATCGCCACATTTATCTTTTTCATCACCATATTTATCTTCTATATCATCATTATCTTCTTCCTTTTTATCATCATCTCCTATACATAAGGTACTGCTTAAGATATTATTTTTTTTCTCTTTCCTCCTCGGAACATTATTTTTTATATTATTCTTTGCAGTGTCTTTACTATTTGTTCTTTTATTTTTTATATTTTTTTCCAAATCTTCTTTTAAATTAGAAGAATTATTTTCTTTTTCTTGTAAACCTTTTCTATTATTTTTATTTCCTGCTTTGCTTTTTTCGCTAGCTGAGTGTTTCAATACATTTTTTGCTTCTCCGTTTTTGTTTTTAGTTTGTTTGTGGCCAGCATTTTTATTTTGAACAATCTGTATAGATGTATCGAAATCTTTTTGATTATATTTTTCTTTTAAACTTCTTCTTGTTTCCATTAAAAAAAAAAAAAAAAAAAGGAAATGAAAAAAAAAAAAAAAAATAGAAAAGGAAAAAAAAAAAAAAAAAATAGAAAAGGAAAAAAAAAAAAAAAAAAATAGAAAAGAGGAAAAAACCGAATCAAAAGGATAATAAAATGAAGGAGATATTATATTATATATATTATATATATTGTATATATATTATTATATATTTATATTAATACAAGTATGGTAAAACATTACATTTATAAATATATTTTTATTTACACATTATACATATCACTGTATGATTATATATTTTTCATAAAACCGTGTATTTTCTTTTCTTTTCTTTTCTTTTTTTTTTTTTTTTAAATTGTTTATTTCAAAAATAAATCAATTTATATATATATATATATATATATATATAATTATAATTATCAAAATAATAAAAGATATATAATACAATATAATATTATATATATATATATATATTTAATATTGTTATAAATAATACAATAAACTAAAATCTCTAACATAATTTTTTTGTAAGCAAACATGTTAAATATTATAAACTCAAATGTAAATACGTTTTTTTTTCATATATATTATATATATATATAATATATATAATATATATATATTATTTAATATTAGAAGGTAAAAAAAAAAAAAAAAAAAAAAAAAATCATGACATTATTATTATAGTACTATAACATTATATTTTTATTACATGCACTCTAAAAATATTTAAACACAAAAAAAAAAAAAAAAAAATAAAAAGAAAAATATACATATATATATATATATATATATATATATATGTTCTTAAACATATATATTTTTTTAATGTTTTTAAAATAATGTGGATTAATGTATATTTATTATAGCTATACCTAATTTCCGCCAAAAAAAAACAAACAAACGAATAATTAGTATGTAGATCATATATTATACATCATTAGATTAGATAATTTCCTTCATATAGTAAATTTTATATATATTATAAAAATATATACATAAAGCATATAATATATATATATATAATATAATATGTATATAATAAAAATATGAAATATTCAAAAACAAGTACTATAAATATATAACATATATTATATATTATATATATATATATATATATATAATCTTATAAAAGGTATAAAAATAATACGACATTAATTAATATAAATATTTTTGTTTTAATAATTTATAAAATAAATTTTTTCATTTTATAATATGCCTTTTTTTTTTTTTAAATAAATAAATAGAAACATATATATATATAATATATATGTATTATATTTCAATTTATTTATATATAATATTATTAAGGACAAACCTTTCTTTTTTTTTCTTTCTTTTTTTTTTTTCTTTCTTTTTTTTTTTTCTTTCTTTTTTTTTTTTCTTTTTTTTTTCTTTTTCTTGTAACTGCATAATATATTTAAAGAGGTCCATATTTTTACATCCATTTATGCAATACTAAATATTTTAAAAAATTATTGTAGTACATAGGAAATGAAAAAAAAAAAAAAAAAAATAAAATAAAAAGTTTAAATTTACATATATATAATTAATATATAATAATATTGATATAATCATATATATATTAATATATATGT
Source organism: Plasmodium falciparum 3D7 (assembly GCF_000002765.6). Classification (NCBI taxonomy): domain Eukaryota; phylum Apicomplexa; class Aconoidasida; order Haemosporida; family Plasmodiidae; genus Plasmodium; species Plasmodium falciparum. The sequence continues at coordinate 395,010 of NC_004325.2, read as the reverse complement.
TTTATTTTTATATATTATTTTATTTTTTTTTTTTTTCCCCCCCCCTTTATATATATCACATTTTACATTTTTAAATTAATAAATGTAACCTTTTATATTTATATTACCCTTTGCAAGTATATTCCTTTTATTTTTTTATATACCTGCCGGTGTGATTTTTTTTTTTTTTAAAAACATGGCGGAGGTACGCTTTTGTGAAGAATGTAATAATATTTTATATGCGAAAAGTGATAGGAAAAGTAAAAAGTTGATATATGTTTGTAGGAGCTGTGAGTATATATCTCTGAAGCCAAATGAAAATAATAATATTGTGGCAAGGATAAATTATAATTATGATAGAAAGTAAAATGAAAAGAGCGACAATTTTTTTTTTGCCCCTTGTATTTTATATATTACATATTATATATTGCATATTACATATTATATATTATATATATTTTTTTTTTTTTTGATGTACATTTTGACAAACGTAATATTATTGTGATATTTAATATATATATATATATATATATATATATATATATTAAATACATGTTTGAATATTTATTTATAGAGAAGATATATATATCCACCCCGAAACCAAAAACGATCCAGCCTTAGGACGAGTAAGAGATTGGGTCTGTAAACAATGTGGAAATAATGAAGCGGTATTTTTACAGCTAGCTGAAAAGATAAGTTATAATCCTATGGCATTAATATATGTTTGTACAAATAAACATTGCCATTATTGGGAAAAAGAAGCTCAACAAATTAATGATGATAATTATTTTAATAGTGAAAAATCCTCTGATATTTCAGAAGATCAAGATTTATTAAATAACAATTTTTTTCTTAAAAGTGAGAAAGATAATTTCGTTCTATCAAATCATGATGATGGTTATATAAAGAAAAATAAAAAGGCATGGAGAACCATAAAAGAAGAAGATGATAAGGATGATGATAATGATGATGATGAAGAAGAGGAAAAAAAGAAAAATAAACAAGAAGAAGAAGAAGGTAATAAATTACAAGAAGAATTATATAAAATATTAAATCTTAATGAAAAAAAATCAAATGATAAATTACAAAATGAGGTTCAATCAGAAGGCGAAAATGATTATGACATAAACGTGGAGGAATATTTCTGTGAAGAATGACAAAAAAAAAAAAAAAAAAAAAAAAAATATATATATATATATATATATTATATAACTTTCGCCTAAGAATAATTTTTTTATAATTGTCCATACGTGTATAATATAATATATAAATGCATTTCTTTTTTTTTTTTTCATTCTTACTATACCATATTGATCATATTTTACCAAAAATAAGAGAACACATATATATATATATATATATATATATATGTACACTTTTATAATTTTTTTTTTTTTTTTTTTTTTTTTTTTTTTTTTTTTGTTCTTTGTTTTAATGTTTATGTTTATACAAAAAAAAAATAAAAAAATAATATACCATTACACTTTAAAGGATCAACATAAAAAAAATATATAAATATATATATATATATATATAATAATTATATTTATGTGTATGATTTATATGCTGATTCCTTTTTTTTCTTCTTCTTTTTCTTCTTCTTCTTTTTCTTCTTTTTTTTTGTGATACATTTTTGTTTTGTTGTTGATCCTATATCTCATTATCTTGTTCATTTTAAAAAAAAACGTTAATACTGTAAATATGTTATAAAGTTAAAAAATTCCAAAAGTATACATTCCCATATAAAACACATCCCATAAAAAAAAAAAAAAATATATTACACATATATTACACATATATTACACATATATATATATATATATATAATGTGCTATATTTTTTTAGTTTATTTTCATTTTGGTTGTTTGTTCTTATCTTCGGTTATATTATCCTATTTATTCATTCATTTATTATATTTTTTTATTTTTTTATTTTTTTATTTTCCATAATGAGGTTTGGAAATATACAAAAAAAAAAAAAAGAATGAACATCCCTTTTAATCAACTGTTTTGTACTTGTCAATTATCGTTTGTATATCCTGACATGGGAAAAGGTCCTTACCAATTTCTTGGTTGATCATGTTATGTAAATTATATATAAAAGTTGAAAAATTAATTTTATTGTTACAATTTAAATGGTATTTTTTTAAAATATGTAATAAATCTAATTTACAAATATGACAAGGATATAAATTTGAAAAAGCATAAAAAAATTTCGTATGCTTTATTTTATCATATTCTGATGGATTATCTGGATAATTTGCTGATATCGTATGTAAAATTAACCACGATGCTCTACCTATTTCATCTCTATCGGGTGGATATATTTGTTCTTTCTTCTTATTTTCATATATACTCTTTATATTAGATTCATTCTTTTTATTTCTCTTCTTACATGACTGTTCATAGCACTTTTCAATAAATATCATACTTGTATAAATTTTTAAATAAAATCAAAGCAATAAAATAAAATATAAATAAATAAATAAACAAATAAATAAACAAATAAATAAATACATACATATATATATATCTTTATTTATTTATATATATATTTATTTATATTTATTTATATTTATATTTATATTTATATTTATTTACCACATATAACGAATAAAAATGTCATATCCATATATAATTTTGTATATGATCAAATATGTACGCATCATTTTATATGTATATATTATTTTATTTTAATACTTGAACTTAATTTTGAACCTCCAACTTGATAGATAAATATAAACATAAAATATATAAATATAAAAATATATTTATATGTATATATTTTTTTTATTTTATTTTATTTTATTTTATTTTATTTATTTTTTTTTTTTTTTATTTTTTTTTTTTTTTTATGTACCATATTTCAATGGGATCACTTATAAGTCATATAAAATATTTTATTAAAATAAAAAATCCAAACATATAGATTTTTTGAAAGTTGCTTATGATACAAATCTCTCCCTTATGATAAATATTAATGTAGGTGTTTTAGGACACGTTGATTCTGGAAAAACGAGCCTCTGTAAATGTCTGAGCCAAGTTTTAAGTACATGCGCCCTAGATAAACATAAAGAAAGCAAAGAAAGAGGCATAACGATCGACCTTGGTTTTTCTTCTTTCTATATAAAGAAAAAAAAAAAAAAAAAATATGATGTAAATCAAAAGAGGGAAATCCAAACAAATTTACTAAATGATCAAACAACTGATCAAAAGGAATCTTTTTTATATTGTAAAAGAGAAGAGAAAAATGATTTACATAATATACAATATGATAAAACAAATATTGAATATAATGAAGAACAAAATTGTTATGACTATACAAATGATAAACATCATTCTAATAATATATACTTTTATGATGAAGAAATTATTCAAATTTGTTTAGTTGATTGCCCAGGACATCATTCTCTTTTAAAAAGTATTATTATGGGTTCAGAAATTACAGATATCATTATTTTAGTTATAGATATTAATAAAGGGATACAAAAACAAACTATCGAGTGTCTAGTTTTATGTAAAATAATTAATTGTGATATTATTATTGTCTTAAATAAAATCGATCTTATACCTCTACATCTAAGGGAAAAAAAAATTAATTTAATGAAGAAAAAAATACAAGAAGCATTTTATAAATTTAAGTCGTTACAAAGCTTGAACTACCACATCGTTAGCATATCGGCAAATGTAAAAGGTAAAGATAATAAAGATGTGGAAGGGGATCCACCAAATTTATTAAGTCATGATAAGAAGGGTGTGAAAATTTTATTAAGTGGTGATAATAAGGATCTACCCATTTTATTAAGTGATGATAAGAAGGATCCACCCATTTTATTAAATGATGATAAGAAGGATCCACCAAATTTATTAAATGATGATAAGAAGGATCCACCAAATTTATTAAATGATGATAAGAAGGATCCACCAAATTTATTAAATGATGATAAGAAGGATCCATCCATTTTATTAAGTGATGATAAGAAGGATCCACCAAATTTATTAAATGATGATAAGAAGGATCCACCAAATTTATTAAATGATGATAAGAAGGATCCATCCATTTTATTAAATGATCATATGAACGAATGGTCTCAAAACAAATCATCGTCGGACATACCATTCATGAATAAAACCATAAATATTAAAGAAATAATAAATGTTCTTACTAATATTATAAAGATCCCAGAAAGAGAGATTTCAACATATGAAGATTTTTATTTTTTATATGATCATTCTTTTAATATTAAAGGGAAAGGAACAATATTTACAGGAACGGTGATAAAAGGAAAGATAAAAATAAATTGTAATGTTACCATTTTACCGTTAAATGAAACAGGGAAAATTAAAGAAATACAAAGTTTTAAAAAAAATGTACATGAAGGGAAAAAAGGAAGCCGATTATCTCTTTTAATATTAAACAATAATATAAAAAATATTAAAAAAAATGAAAGAGGAGTTATAATTTATGAGAACTCAAATATATCATATTTTTCAATGTTTATATGTAAAGTCAAACAAGTAGAATTCTATAAAAAGGATCTAAATAATCTAGAACATTTTATTTGTATTATTGGTTTCTCTTCAACAGAATGTTATGGATATTTTTTTAAAAAAATTAAAAACAAATATGAAACAAATGAATCTAAGAAAATAAATTATAAGGAAAACTCACAAGGGCATGATGTGTTCCCTACTTTATTAGAAGATACTTTAAATGTTGACAAAAGGTTTGATAGGAAAGGAAATTACTTACTTATAAATAAACTTTGTTATGATGACACACAGAAGGAAAATAATAACAACAATAAGAAGAATAAGAAGAATAACAACAATAAGAAGAATAAGAAGAATGGCAATAAAAATGAGCATAGTGATGATATTATTAAAAATGAACATGGTGAAGATATTAATAAAAATGAGCATAGTGATGATAATAATAAAAATGAACATGGTGATGATAATAATAAAAATGAACATGGTGATTATATTAATAATAATCATCTTAATGATTATATTAATAATAATCATCTTA
>NC_004325.2:360000-382500 GCF_000002765.6 Plasmodium falciparum 3D7 | reverse complement strand
TATATGAACAATAATATGAGAATATATAATACATAAAAATGTATCAAGTACACATTTATTTATCCATTAATATAAATCATACAACACTTTTGTATCCAAAAAGGTCCCTAATATTTTTTATGTTATATTTAATCATTGTTGGTCTCTCCAGACTTAGTCCCCAGGCTATTACGGATACTTCTTCGGAGAATCCCATGGATCTTAACATTTCTGGTCTAAAGATGCCACTATTTCCAACTTCTAGCCACTTTTTACTCTGCTCGTGATATCCATATATTTCCATGGATGGTTCAGTATATGGATTAAAGGTCGGTTTAAATTTTAGCTTGTGAATACCTATGTGTTTATAAAATGCTGCTAATGTACCTATTAAATGAGAAAGTCCAATATTTTTATCGATAATAAGTCCTTCTACTTGATGAAATTCAGCTAAATGTGTACTATCTAAATTTTCATTTCTAAAAACACGATCGATACTAAAATATTTTTTGGGTTTTATACATCCTGCTTCTTTATATTCTTTGGCTAGTTTAAATAAAGCTCTACAAGAATTTGCTGTAGTATGAGTTCTTAAAACATTTTTTTTACTTTCTTCTAGTTTCCATTTATAATTCCATCCAAAACTTCCATAATCACCATGTGTATGTACTCTTTTAATATTATCGATATATTCTGTATCTACAAATTTATCTATACAAGTTTCTGGTTCTTTTATAAAAAAGGTATCTTGTAAATCTCTACTTGGATGTTGTTGTGGAATATATAAAGCATCGAAACACCAAAAAGATGATTCTACATAATTATGAGTTTCCATTTCTTCAAATCCTAAAGAAAAAAATATTTCTTTAAATGTTCTCATTTGTTTTGTTAAAAGATGAATATTTCCCTTGTTGATTTTCTTCCCACTCGAAAAAAAATTATATTTTTTTATATCATATTTTTTATATTCTTCATTTTTTAATAATAGATAATTTATATCTGTAATTTGTTTTTTAATATCTTTTTTAAAAATGCTCGTTTTAATTACATGACTATATGAATTTTTTTTTATTTCTAATAATTTCCTTTTTTTTAAATCTTGTATTAAATTGTTAATAATATTATTATCTTTACAAGAATTTTTCATTTCATTATTATTTAATGCGTTCTTCGTATGATTTTTATTTTTTAAATGGGCAAATAATAGTTCTTCATCATGACCATATTGATTTATTATATCCAAATATATTTGAGTAAAGTCTTGTATATCATGTAAATTACAATTACATGTTAAACATTTATCAGCTTTATTTAATTGTATCGTACGATTTTTTAAATTTGTATTTAGACCTATATCTCCTATTTTTCCAAGGTTTTTTTTTAAATCTTCTAATGTACATTTATTATTTTGAATTACATATTTTATAACAATAAATTCAGGAGAACCTTCTTTTAAATATTGTTTACCTTCGTCACTCAAATGATATGTATTAAAAGATTTAATAAGATTAATAATATAATATAATGTTTCAAGTTTTTTAATCATACCCATTACTTTATTATGATCAATATTATATTTCTTACTTATCTTTAAGGATGTTGTATATTCATTTATAAGTACATCTAAACCTTTCTCATCTTTTAATTTTTTGTAATATTCATTATTATTATTATCTTCTCTTTTATTAACATCATCATCATCACCATCATCATTCTTATTATTATTTTTATTTTCTATCTTACTCAAATTAAATTCTTCTTCAAGTATGTTCAGCAAATTATATAATTCCTCATTTTTTTTCTCTTCCACATTATTCGTACTCATTTTGAAATGAGCTTTTGGAAAAAATTAATTAGTAAACCTCACAAAAATTAAAAAAAAAAAAAATGAAATGAAATGAAATAAATGAATTATATAAATATATTATATTTATGTTATATATACTTTTTTTTATATATGTAATGAGATCTACTTTTTTAAAGTTTGTATATATTGGTATAAAAAAAAATATATATACATATATAATATATATATATATTTAATATATATATATTTATATTTATTTAATTTACTTTATATTGGCGTAAAAAGAATAAAATAACAAACATAACTTACAACACAATGTATACATAAACTTATAACATAAAAAAGGAAAAAAAAAAAAAAAAGAATGAATAAATAAGAAAAGAAAAAAATAAAATAATATAACTCTAAAAAAAATATATATATATATATATATATTTTATTCTTTTAAAATCGTATTCATAAAGGCACTTCACAAAAAAATCATTATTGTATATATATATATATATATATATATATTAATATATATTTATTTATTTATCTATCCTTTTTTTTTTTTTTTTTTTTTTTTTAAATATATATATATTTTATATATATATATAATATACATTTTTATATACAATATAATCTTTTTTTCTTTTATAACAAAAAAATATATAAATAATATATATTTATATTTATAATAATACGGAAATGATTTTGTAAAATTATTGATAATTAAAAATATATTAAATATTATCATTAATATTTAATATAAATAAGAACAAAATATATATATATAATATTACATACAAATGTATATTTCATCTATATATATATATATATATATATGTTGTATTATATTATTATATATAAATATATTATTTTGCCCTTGAATTAATAAAAAATAAAAAATATATTTTTTAGATATTATGGAAGGACAGCATAAAGAAAAAAATACAAAAATAAAAAAAAGTAAAAAACCGTTAGTTGTTAGTAATAGAAAACCATTCAACGTTTTTGAAAAAAAAAAAAGTGCAAAGCCGCTCGTAAGAGATCCTCGTTTTTCTGATTTTTCAGGTAATAAACAAAAAAAAAATAAACATATATATATATATATATATATATATATATATATTATTTATTATTATATGATGACATTTTATATTGTTAATTTCTTCTATAGGATCGTTCAATGCGAACTTTTTTAGAAATGCATACAAGTTTTTATACGACTCAAGAGAACAAGAAAAGAAGATTATAGAAAAAAAATTAAAAAGCAAAAATATAACACAAGAAGAAAAGGACGAATTAAAAAAAAAATACAATGATTATAAAAGCACTGATATATTATTAAAAAAAAAAGAAGAAGAAAGGAAATTAAAAGCAGAATTAGTAAAACAGGAAAAACAAAATATTCTAACCAAAAATAAAAAACCTTATTATTATAGTGATAGAAAAATTAAAAAAATAGTTCAAGAAAAATTGTCGAGTAATAAGAGTTTAAAGAAAGTTATAAAAAAAGAAAAAAAAACATTGCAAAAAGAGAGAAAGAGAAACATCATACCAACAAGAAGAAATATGGATTAAAAAAAGAAAAAAAAAGAAAAAAAAAGAAAAAAAAAAAAAAAAAAAAAAAAAAAAAAAAAAAAAACATAAAAATGTAAATATAAATATATATATATATATATATATATGATATTTTTTTCAATGAAAAATAATTACTTATTAATTATTATTTTTTTTTATGTGAAGTTGTTTTGTGTATTGTGTGCATATATACATAATAAAAAAATAAAATAAAATAATAATATATATTATTTGTATGTAACATATATTATGATATATATCCACAATTTCTTTTATTTATTTATTTATTTTATTTTGTTTTTTATTTATTATTATTTTTTTTTATCTTACTATAAATCTATACATATATATATATATATATATATATTTATAATATTTAATCTATTCATATTGTAACTATATATACTTTTAATTAAATGATTATTTGAAAAAAAACTTAAAAAAAAAACATACCTTATATTTATATATAGTTTCAAATATTATATGTATATTTTATTTTTTAATATATTATTGTAATATAAAATTTTAATAAATAATAAATGGTATAAAATGCTTAGAAGAAAAATTCACATTCATTTTAATAGTTATAAAAAACATTTTTTTTCTCAATTAATAAATAAAGAAAAACATGATAAAATAACAGGAAATGTTATCATGTTCGATAAGAGGAAAGGTTATGGTTTTATAAGTATGTTTTACCATAAAAAAAAAAAAAAAAAAAAATTTGTACATAAATAGATTCTAATTTATATCACATTTTATGTGTTCTATTTTACATATTATGTTTGATATCTTTTATTTATGTGCTACGTATTTTTTATTTTATATAGAACCGAACGACGGAGGGCCAGACATTTTCGTACATTATACTGACATTTGTCAAAGTAATTTTTTAAACATAATAATATAACATAAATATTTCCTTTTCCTTTTAAAAGAAAAAAAAAAAAAAGGAAACAATTTCTTAATACAAAAATAATAAAAAATAATTTTATCTTAATATTTCACTTTGTAGGTAGAACTTTTGAAGTTACGAATGAAGAGAAAAAAAAATTAGCATGGAATGCAAATATGGATATAACGCAAAAGAAGGAGGAATATAATTTTGAATATGATAATAATAATAATAATAATAATAATAAACATAATAAAAAAAAAGAAGAAATTAAAAAAGAATTTAAATATTTGGTACCAGGAGAAAGAGTAAAATTTTCCGTAATATACGATGAAAAAAGTAATTCAAGTAAAGCTATAAATGTTGACTATATAGATTAAAAAAAGGATCTTATGAAATGAATAAAAAACATAAATATGAGAGTACAAAAAATATTATGAATAAATATTTATAAAATAGAAGCCTTTCTTTTTTTTTTTTTTTTTTTTTTTTTCATATTCTTTCTCATTTATTTTATTTAAAAATTTTTTTTTTTTTTTTTTTTTTTTGTTAATGAAATATGGAATACTCCAAAATGTAGATAATATATAAATATAAATATATATTAAATATATAATATAATATATATATTTATATGTATATATTTTATATATAATAAAATAATAAGGTGTGATGTTTATCAAGGTCATTAAAAAATAATACTCTCTTATAATTAAGATATAATAATATTTTATGGGTAATTTTATATAAACCATAAAAAATAATAATATATATATATATATATATATATATATATATATATTTCGATATTATCATTATATATATAATTTTTATTTTAATTTTATTTTTGTCGTAAGAAAATATTTAACATCAGAATAAATTATAAAAAAAATTAATTTTATTAAAACATAATTATATATATATATATAATATATTTATTTATTTATATGAAAAAAAAAATAGGAAAATTAAGTAAAATATGAAAAAAATATATATTATTTGAAGTCAAAAAAAAAAAATATTATATATATATTTATATTTATTTATTTTTATTTTTATTATTATATTATTGTATTTTTTGTTACCTGAATTGTTCATTTTTTTTTTTTTTTTTTAATCTGATATTTTGAAAAAATTAAATAAATAGCTTATTTAATAATATAATTATTTCCCATAAGAAATAAGATTGTATTATCAGTTATATATATTTATATATATGTATATATAAAAAAAAAAAAAAAAAAAAAATATGGCTAGTTATCAATATTTTAGCTATATAGATTTATATAAAGTGAACAATGTGAATTTAGATCCCTTTACAGAAGTATTTAATGATAAATTTTATTTGAGATATATTTATAAATGGCCTCATATGAATATCATAACAAAAGAAATAGATGATCACACAAGTGGATATATTTTAGGTTTGTGTTAAATAAAAATTTATGAACAAAAAAATTATGTATAACGAATTGATATGTATATGTATGTATATATATATATATATATATTATATATATATGTTTGTGTGTGTAAAGAGATACATTGAAAAATGGGAATATAAAAAGGAGTAGTATTTTATAAATATATATGTATAAGAAAATATAATTGACTTTTATTTATCATATTATATATATATATATATATATATTTTTTTTTTTTTGTAGGGAAGGAGGAAGGGTTTGGACAAGATTATCATGGTCATGTGACTGCTTTATCCATTGAAGAGGACAGCAGACGAACGGGCAAAGGAGTTGATTTAATGACCGAATTTGAAAAGATAACCCAAATAATACATAAAGGAAATTTTGTAGATTTATTTGTTCGAGTTTCTAACAACCCAGCTATAAATATGTATAAAAAATTAGGTTATGTAATTAATGAGGAAATTAATAATTATTATTGTGGTAATGAAAGTGCTCTTGATATGAGGAAATATCTAGACATAACAAATTCATGACAATTATAAAAAATAAAAAATATAAATATATGTATATATTATTTTTATATGTATATTTTTTTATATGTTATATTATTATTATTATTATTATTATTTTTTTTTTTTGTGCATTTTTAAATTATGAAAAATGAAAGAAAATCATTTTTTTTTTTTTTTTTTTTTTTTTTTTAAATTCTTTTCTTTTCAGTACATATATATATGTATATATTATATTATTGAAAAATATAAGCATATTTGTAAAATAACAAATAAATCTAATTATCCCTTGTACCTGTCAATTTGTTTCATTTTTATACATTTTGATAATATTTTGTTTATATATATATATGTATATATACATGTACATATTTTTCCTTTCTTTCTTTTTATTTATTTTTTTTTTTTAACTATTTTAAAAATGAACTTAATTATTCCTTTTTTTTTTTTTTTTTTTTTTTTATATATATATCACACACACACACATGTTTTAAAACTATATGCCATATTATCATTTTAAACATGAAAATTTTATATTATTTTTGAAGTAGGAATAGGAAACATTCTCATGTAGAATGTATATGCATATATATATTTAACATAGTAAAACAATTCAGTGATAAAAAAAAAAAAAAAAAAAAAAAAAAAAAAAGATCATGTCGCGTTTGATGATATCATTTTGTACTTATACGTATTTAAAAAAAATATATATAATATTATGAATAATATATGCTCGTAAAATTTTTATCTAATGTATTGTATGCATTATTTTTATAATTTTAAGTACTTTTTTTCAAAGACATTTCATATATATATATATATAAAATCATTTTAAGGTCATGCATAATAAAATTCACATATTTATAAATAGATGATCCATTTGCAAAAATAAAAAAAAAAAAAATATATACATATATACAATATAATCATATGAAAATATTATTAAATAATTTAATTAAAAAAAAAAAAAAAAGAGAAGATATTACTAAAAATAAAAAAAAAAAAATATATATATATATAATACATTTTAATTATATGTTTATAAATTTATAATTACCTACAATTATAAAAATATATATATATATATATATATATATTATATATTATATATTATATATATATGTGATATTCACGCTTTGTGGAAGAATATAAATTCTGAAAAATTTTTTTTTTTTTTTTTTTTTTTTCCTTCTATTATCTATATATATAAGTATTAATTTATATCTTAAAATGGAATATATGGCATTGGAATTAAAACTTTTGAAAATTAATCATGGAGCTGTGAGGAGACTCTTGAAGGAATTAATATTCTACGAAGAGGAAGAAAAGGAATTAAGAAGTAAATTGAACACCCTTAAGGTAATAAATGAATAAATAAATAAATAAATAAATATATATATATATATATTTCTTCTACAAAATGTTTTGTCGTTTTATAAAATATAATACATATATATATATATATATATATATATATTTTTTTTTTTTTTTTTTTTTTTAATGACAGGATGAGAATAAGGGTGAAAACGAAATAAAGAGGGCAAAAGATATTTTAGAAGAAACTGTAAAAGTAGTACCACATATAAATAGTTCTTTACAAAAAAGCTTGAAAAAGTTATATGAAACAGTTTATGAAAAATTTCCAGACATCCTGGAAATCAATGACAAAAAAGTTGGCATTTCAAAAAAATGTACAGAAGAAGAATTAAAAGAATTATTTAAAACAAACTATGAAGAATTTCGTAATGAAATTAATATTATTAATCAAACATTAGAAAATGTGTTTCTACATATTAAAGATGCAACCTTACCATCATCCAAAAAATCTGTTATAAGTGAACCAGTCTTATATCAAATGGAAGAATGCATTGATATTTAATTACAAAAAAAAAAAAAAAAGCAAACATAATATGATATATTATTTATATATGAGAGCATTCATCATATATATTATATATATATATATATATATATATATATGTGATTTTATAAAATATACTTATAAGTATATATATGTATAATTTTTTTTCATGTTTATATAACATGAATAAACTATTCACCCCTTAATTATTATTATTATTATTATTATAATTTTTTTTTTTTTCTTTTTTTTTTTTATACATATATGTAATTTTTCCACATTTAATTATTAACATACTAACAAATATATTCATAATATATTCATGATTTTTTCCCTTACAATAAGTTTTTATTAAATGTTATTTTTTCCATTTCATTCCTTTATTTTTTTTTTCTATTATCAATAAATATTATTTTCATGCAATGTTCCCCCACCAAAAAAAAAAAAAAAAAAAAATAATAAAATAAGAACAATAAAACATTCACAGACATATATTTTTATATATGCATACACAAATATGTTCACATAAAATATTTAGTGTACGCCTTTTAATACGTCCTTTTTACATAAAATTAAGGGTGACATGTAGAAAGGTTATTAAATGAAGAAATTACAAAAAAAAAAAAAAATAAAATAAATAAATAAATAAATATATAAATATATATATATATATATACATGTACAAATGTATAACAAATGTCCAACTTGTTAAAAGGTATTATGTTAAAATATAGTTTGCCTTATATATATTTCTTTATATTTTTATTTTTATTTTTATTTCCTCATTACAAGGATTCGTAATTTCCGTACGCGTCCACTTAAATGAAAATGCGTCATATAATAAAATGATTTACAATTTCAATAATTATCATACATAACTATCATATGAGTATAACTAAATAATTAATAAAAATAAATATATAAGTGCCTATGAAAAAACATAACTTTTTATTATTCTTCCAAAAAGGAAAAACGAAGCACGTAAAAATATCCACTGTCATTTTAAATATTATATATAAATATAAATAAATATATATATATTTACACATTCGTAAAAATATATATAAAATGTATAAAATGTTTGAAACTGTATAGAATAATGTAAATACCTACAAAGAATAACAAAAAAAAGAATACGATTTGGCATATACACATATACTAATATGTATATATATATATATATATATATATATATATTTTTTTTTTTTTTTTTTTATTAAGCTTTATAATTTTTTCGATTTTTTTATTTATTATTATTTTTTTTTTTTTTAAAAATAAAAACTTTCAATAAACTGCAATGGTAGACTTAATGCCTTATATTTTTATGATTCAATTTTATTTTATCTTCCCATGAATATTTTGCAAACAATAGCACCTTAAACGAACAATAATAATAATAAAAAAAAAAAAAAAAAAAAAAAAAAAAAAAAAAAAAAAAAAAAAGATGATCACAAATATTATAACAAAAACAAATGATGAGTATTTTATGGAGATAATAGGACATATAAGAAATTACCCTAAGAGACCAATATTTTTCATAGAAGAAATATATCCTTTTCTTAATTATATCTCCTTTAAATGGTTTGACAATATATACGTTATTTAATTATGTGCGTACAAATATGGCATATAAAAAAATTCTACAATATATATATATATATATATATATATAACATATTCATATATAACATATTCATATATAACATATTCATATATAACATATTCATATATAACATATTCATATATAACATATTAATATATATATAATATATTCATATAATATTATTTATTTGTTTGTTTATTTTTGTAGGGAGAGAGATTTCAAACCTTTTGACTTTATCCAATTTGTTCATAACAAATATTTCATATGTCCTTTGATAGTAATAATTTATTTATTATTTTGTAAATATGGGAATATTCTAATGAGAGATAAAAAGGCGTTGAATTTGAAAAGAACTATATCCATATGGAATTTTGTTTTATCATTTTTTAATTTGTTAGTAACAATAAAATTGTATCCTGTATTAATATATATCATATATCATTATTCTTTGACAGGTTTATTAATTATTCCTCCGATATATACGTGTGGATTTGGTACAGTTGGATTATGGATATGTTTTTTTATTATATCAAAATATTTTGAGTTAATCGATACTTTATTTTTAATTTTAAAAAAGAAAGAAATAACATTTTTACATTGGTTTCATCATTCAACTGTTTTATTATATACATGGGATACATATTATGAAGAAATACCTGTTGGGTTTATTTTTATTTGTATTAATGCGTTTGTTCATAGCATTATGTACTTTTATTATTTTTTGGCTAGTTGTTATAATAAAAAATTTAAATGGAGTATTATTGTTACACTTATACAAATTTGCCAAATGTTTTTAGGTGTTTTATTAACTAGTTATTGTCTTTATATATCTTATATATATACATATAATAATAAATGGACAGTTTCCTTTGTTCACAAATTAAAAAATAATGTTACCTTTCAATATGGACATTATATATCAAGAAAAAATATTATATTGGCTTCACTTATGTATATATCATATTTATATTTATTTATAAATTACTTTTTTCACAGATATATAATTTCATATCTTATGAAAAAAAAAAAAAAAACATGAAACGTTTGGGACAATTACTTAAATGGATAAGTAACTAAAAACAAACAATTATGAGTTGTGTATTTTGGATTAATTATAACATGAAAATTAAATAAAATTAAATAAAATAAAATTATATTATATTAAATTAAAATACAAAAAATTCTGACTGTTCATAATATATATATATATATATATTAATAGCTAGTCTCATAAAACGCATAAAAAAAAAAAAAAAAAAACCTTTCAGTGTCATATGTGTAACCATTAAAAGGTAATTATAAACACCAAAATAATTTGATTATAATTATATTTTATATTATACTATTAATAATAGTAAGCAATTCATTTTTTAAATATTGGATATATGAAAGAATAAATAAAGACATACAAAATTATTAAAAAGGTATACCCTTATATTAATATATATAATATATATATATAATATTACATATATGTTTAATATTATATTTTTCTTCATATTTATTCTAACCCAAATACAAGTCAATTTTTTTTTTTATCTTTTTATTTTTATTTATTATTTTTTTTTAATTTCATTTTTATTATTTTATATTTACACATATAAAATAAAATCTGATAAAACTCCATCTTTATATAAGAAAACAAAAAAATTAACACATATTTTATAAATTTATAAAATCGTTTCTTCCTCTCTCACTCAAAGCACAATTTATTCATTCTTTCTTTATTTAATCATATTATAATATATATATATATATATATATAATTTCATTCTTTTTATTTAAATGAATAACTTTCAATTTATTACCCTTCAGAACACAAGGTTCATGTAAAATAAAAAAAAATAAATATACATAATTATATTATATTATATTATATATATTGTAAATATATATTTTTTTATTAATGATTATTCAAGTATTATATAATCCTAAGAAAAAAAAAATATATATATTTTTTGAACACTTCTAAATATGTTATTATAGATAAGAAGAAAAATATAATATTTATCTGCCTTTGAATGATTCGTATATAAAATATCTGTATTAATTACCCTAGTAATATAAATGCTAAAGGGCAAAATAAGTGAAGAATTATCATACATATACATATATATATATATATATATTATATGTATTTATTTTATAAATTATTTTTCATACATATAATATTTATATTTTATATTATTTAAAATATTTGATATACTGTTTACAATTTTAAGAGGGAAAAAATGAAAAAGCAATCAAAATAGTAATAGGATAAAATAATAAGTAGATTTGTTATAGTATAGAATAAATTATCTTATTATTTTTTTAGATTATTAGCATATTATATATATATATATATATATATATATATATATATATATAATTGATGAATTATATAATTTTGTATAAAGTTAAGAAAAAGGAAAAGAAAAAAAATATTTTCATAATAAGCGTATCAAGTGCAACTTTCCTTTTTTGAATTATTTTCATTATAATTAATTAAAATATTATATATATTGCATATATTGTATATATTATATATATATATATATTTTTATATATATATAAACATTTGAGCCCTTCTTTATAATTGTTTTGTAATTTATATTTATGATATATACATATGTATATGTATGTATGCATATATATTAATTATGTAATACTAAAAAATAAATATATATAAAGACATGTTAAGTACAAATATAAGCTCGAATTTGAATAATACACTTGTTAATATAACAGGCCGAGAAAATAAAGGAGAATGGCTATTATATCCTCAATCTAACTATGAGTTTAATATTGATGAGAAGTTGAAAAATAAATTTATTATAGATAAGGAGAAATGCAAGAAACGTATAAATGCGTATAATAAAAATGGTATTCGTAATTCAGTATTAGCAATAATATTATGTCATAGATATGAATATCCTCATTTATTATTATTACAACATATAGAAAGTCAGAAATATTATTTATTGAATGGGAAATATAAAACATGGGAGAAGCCAAAAGAAGTATTAAAAAAAAAATTACAAAAATATATTAACAAAATTAAAGATATACATTTTACACCAGCACAAATAAATAAAGAACAAGAAGAGACAGTTGAAATTGGAGATTTTTTAGGAGAATGGTGGAGAACACAATTCAATTCGGTTTTCTTACCATACTTGCCGGCACATATAAGTAGACCAAAAGAATATATCCGATTATATCAAGTAATCTTATCACCTAAATGTATTTTCCATTTACCTCCTGGATTTACTTTAAAAGCCATACCACTTTTTGATTTAAATAATTGTGGATTGGCAATTAGTGGACTCTCAAGTATACTTTCAAGATTTAAATTACATTGTATGGTACAAGAACAAGATGCCGAAAATTAAAATAAAAAGGCAAACAAAATATTCACATTTTTATTATATATATATATATATATATATATTACCAAGTTAATCATATTTTCCAGTTGTTTTATTTTATTTTATTTATTATTTTTTTTTTTTTTTCGTTTAACTTTTTCATTTTTTTGAATTTTAATCAAAACTGTTTTGTTTTTATTTAACAATAAAACATATTTTTTGTTAATATATTTAATTTTATTTTATTTTTTCATTTTTTATGTTTGTATTTTTTTTTTTTTTTTTTTTTTTATTAATACCCCATGAACATTTTTATGTTCTATTTTCCAATTTGGTAAAATTTTTAGAATAGCTAATTTTTCTCAAAAATAAAAAAAATAAAAAAAATAAAATGGCTATTTCAATTTAGCTATCCAAAATAATATTCTATTGGGAAAAAAAAATAATTTTTTTTTTTTAATGAAAAAAAATGTTACTAAATTTTATAAGAATATAAAGATCTCATAAATATTAATATATATATATTAAGCACATGTAAAACAGAAAATACATGAAATTAAATATGAATGATAATATGTGTACATTTTTTTGATAGAGCATATTTCCTTTTAAAAATGTTAATTTGTTATTCTATATGACGTTGGTGTTAATATGTATAAATATATATATATATATATTGGGGTATATCTTTTTCTTTTCATTTTTTTGTTAAATTTTCAATATTTGAAGTGCCATTATTGTCGTTTTTGCGTTAGCACATTCGTTGTCTGTTTCCAAACATGTCGATGTAAATATCAAAGACCTACTTGTAACGTGAACATTTTTAACTGCAACAAAATATTCATTTTTTTCGAGTTGTATATTTTTGATTAAAGGCAATCCGTTTACTTCAATAAATGTATTTTGTTTAATATCGGATGAAAGATTTCCAACAAGTACTTGAATAGTATATGTACCATTTTCATGAGTTTGGAAAGTCCAGAAATTCGTTTGGCATTCTAAATCGGTAATACAATGTTGACTAGCTGTTGCAGGGGGAAATGGTATACCTCCTGAATAGAGACCATTAGAATAAGATTTTTTTTTTTGTGATGAAGAGTTTAAAAAAGTAATTGGTTTATTCCATCCGTAAGCAAAAGATCCATAATTATTAAAAACATCTCCATAATCTATTAAAAACTTATTTGGTAAATTAAGATCATCATTTCTTTTAAATACAATGGAATAACTATTTGGATATGATGAATAAAATTGAGAAAAGTTTGGATTAATTATTGGAGAAAATGTAAAAGATAAATTTGAATTATTACTTTGATTTAAAGACAAAATACGATTTTGTAAAGTACCTATATAATTTTTTTGTTTTTCATTGATTATAATTAAAAATTTACAATTATGTTTATTTTGGATATTACAAACACCTGCATGAATAGAAGCTTTACATATAGATGAATCTATAGAATATACATCTGAACCATATACTTCTCCAGATAAGTTGTCTAAACAATTTGGATCACATGTTATTAAAAATTTATCTCCATGTATTAACGGAAGAACATCAGGTATATTGTTTAAAGTATTATTATGACAATCATTAATATCTATAGTAGCACCATGATGAGTTAAATAATCATCATTAGTAAGATTACAAGAATTCCCAATAAGTTCAAAAGAACCTCCTGTTTCATTATGATTAAGAAACATATCTTTAATTTCTATTTTGACAAATGTTGTTATAATTGGATGTTCTAGTTTGGTTGTATTATGTTCAATATTAGATGTATGTAAAATTGGGATGATAATTTCGGTATCATCAAATAGTAATGATATTTCTGATGGCCATGTTAAAACATCATCTCTTGGTTTAAATCTAAATTTATTAATTTGTACTGGTGTATTAAAAGAAACTTTAATATATTCTCCAATACCTGAATTTAATGATCTCCATACATGAAATTTTTTATCCATATGCAAAGAACTTAATCCAGCTATGCAATTAAATTCTTTAGATAAAGAAGATGATTCTTCACATTCTTTAAATACAGCATTAGAAGGTGATGACAAAATTTGTTGTTCCCCATTACATATCGTTGGAAATATTTTTCTTTGTTGAGCAAAAATAAAGAAGGGAATATTATTTGATATATAAAATTTTAATTCTGATTTATTTTTTAAAGGAATGAATTTTATTTTAAACTGTTTCTTTTTATAGATTATATTATTATTATTATTACTATTACCTTTATTTTCTATTTCTATAATATCACCCGTATCGAATACTTTCCACAAAGAATCTTTGTAGGGACTTAATGGAAATACATTATCTATAGGCGAAGCGATAAATAAATTTGATGCTGTATTAATAGATAGAGAGAAGTTATTATATGTAGGATGTTCTTGTGTTTTTAAAAGATGTAAACCTACATACTTTGTATTAACATTTGTTATAATCCAATTATTATTATTTTTATACACTTGTTGATTTATATCTACTAATCCAAGTTCAAATATATCAGGATCTAAAGAAGAGAATCTAGTGGGTGGAATAATATTTTCTGTAAAAAAATAATGACTTTGTATTATTTGTTGATGAATTCTACTGGATTTCCAATATAATTTGAAAGAACTGGATTCTTCATTTTTATATTTTAAATGAGCAGAATGTGATATTTCTAGTACAAATTTATGTTTTTCTCCACCTAACAATTCTATAGGTATAGAATTTTTTTTAATTATTTCACTTAAATCATCATTATTTAAAGTATATTTTATATGACTATATTGTGGATATGAAAAAGAAAAAGGTGTATTTAATTTATATCCATCATTATATTGATACATATCATGTTGATTATAATGATACATATTTTCATCTGTCATATCTACAACTTCTTCTAAACCATAAGTTAATATAACTTTATTATTTACCAATAATCTAATATAACAATCTGTTTCTATAGTAAATGTATATGTCCCATTATGTGGAACAAATATATACCCTTCATAACGAATAGAATATTTATGAGGTGATATATTTTCTAATGGTCCTCTACTATTATATAAAAAATTAATATCTTTTTCAATTCTTGTTTCTATAGGTATACCATCAAAAAACAGATTATTAAAATAAGAAACTTTTAATCCATCACTATGTGGTTCATTTTCATATCCTGGTAAATTCTTACAATTTTCTTCAGATTGTTTCACATTTTTATTTTCTTCTTTAATATCTATTTGTAATTGATCAATAATACTTTTTGTTGAATTTAAATCATTAGTATTGTTTTCTATTTTCATAATAGATTCTGAACTCTTATCTAACCATTCATTTATCTTTTCAATCCTGGAATTTATTAGTTCATGCTTTTTTCCGCACACAGAATCATATTTTTGTAACATACTATATACTCTACTATTCAATACATGTAATCTATCCTTAAGTCTGTCTGCTTCTAAAGATTTTTCTTCAAACACCTTTTTAGCATGCAACCTTAACTTGTCATAATTTATCGAATCCCTACAATAATCCCAATCGCGCGAACCTTTTCCTAGTAATTGAACTTCGACATAACACCATTCTCTTCCTAAAATGGAAAGTATAAATTATGTAAAAATATTGATACGGTCTAATATATATATATATGTATATATTTATTTATTTTATTATTTTTTTAAGGAACCGCTTGTTCCGTCAGGGGATAGAGAAGTAGTACAATTTGTATAAGTCTGATCATCATGAAGAAATGCTGCAGCACATAATCTTCCATCTAATGTTTTTCTATGTTGTTGCCTAAACTCTGTTATTTTTTCAAGAGACGTTTCAGGAGCTTTTGTATTTACAAAGAGACTTTTAATGATGTAAAAAAAAAGGCCAACACATGTTATCTTTAACATTATGCCATTAACGAGAAAGATAAAATAATATATCCATTAATTGTTCATATATATATATATATATATATATATATTTTTTGTGTATTTAATTTTTTTAATTTTTTAAACCGAAAAGAATCAAAAATTAATCATTTTAATGAAAATATAACATATATATATATATATGTGACAAAGTAGGATGCTACATATGTATACCCAATTATTGTATAAAATAACACATTTATGAAATATATACATATATATATATATATATATATATATCTTATAGTTAATATTTTTTAAACTTTATATTTGTATCATTGCTTCTGTAAATACACATCTTACAACACCACGAAAAAAAAAAAATTTTATATATATAAATAAATAAATATATATATATATATTATAAATATTGAATTTTATCTATATTATTATATAAAATACAACATTTTTCATGTAGACAATATATATTATTTTATATTATTTTCATTTTTATGTGAACCATTCTTTTTATATTCTTATTTTAATCATATTATTTTATTTTATTATTAAATATATTTTTTCGTTTTTCGTGTCTAATATATATATATATATATATAACAAAAAGTTACTCGATCAATTACAAAAAAAATATAAAAAACCCCAATTAGTACTGTACATATATTTTTATTTTAATTATAAAAAAAAAAAAAAAAAGAGGTTGTTTTTAATTTTTTTAAAGCAAATAAGATATAAAAAGAAGAAAAAAAAAAAAAAACAGAATAATAAATAAAATAATGAAAACGAAAAAAAAAAAGGGAGAAATAATGATAATATATATCAGATGGTACATATTAAAAGGTAGCTATAATACGTGTAAAACTAATGGTAAATGAAAAATTATATTATATAATAAAATTCTATTATGTAGGTACACATCATAAATATGTTATATATTATATTATATATATATTGAAAATGTTGTTATATATAGTACTGGTTAATAAGAAAAAAATCAAAAATTATATACATGTGGTTACATTTTTTTTTTTTTCTTTTTTTTCTCCCCTTTAAAATAAAAAGATATTATATTTACATAGACTTATATTATTTTATAGCAAATGGTGATTCATATAATGTATGCATATTACTATATAACTTGAAAAGATAAATAAATAAATAAATAAATAAATAAATAAATATATATATATATATATATATATATATATATATATATATATATATAACTGTTATACAATAGAAT
Organism: Plasmodium falciparum 3D7; assembly: GCF_000002765.6. NCBI lineage: Eukaryota > Apicomplexa > Aconoidasida > Haemosporida > Plasmodiidae > Plasmodium > Plasmodium falciparum. The sequence goes on along the minus strand of NC_004325.2, from coordinate 364,387 downwards.
CAACAAAAAAAAAAAAAAATAAAATAATAGGCAGCAATTTAGTTACACACATATATAGGTATACAAATATATATACATATATATGAGCATATTATTTAATTTTACACCGTTCTTATAAAAAATGTAACTAATAAATATTTTAATATATACGTCATATATATTGTGCTTATATATAAAATTTATGCAACCTGAAAAAACGAAAGGGAAAAAAAAAAAAAAAAAAAAAAAAAGTGCAAGAAGATTATGTATATATCTGTGCGTTAAACGAAGTGGATATAAATATATACACATATATACATATGCACATATATACATATACACATATATACATATATATATATATATATATATATATATATATATATATATATATACAAATGCATATATTTTCATGTTCACATATCTTGGTTATAATTTTCTTGATCAAAATTAAAAACAGTTTTAACCTTTCCTTCATCATAATATTTGGTAACTTCATAAGGTTTAAATTCTTCTTCTGGGTCGGTACATTCATATGGGTCTACTCTAGTAACAAAAGCATTACTCCATTCTGAATTTGCTTCTCCTTTTGATCTTCTTTTAAAAACGTTTGGAGAACTTTTAATTGGTATAGATTGGAAGGCACTGTTATATGCAAACAAAGCATTGGAAACAGCTACTACACCTGGATCAATTCCTTGGGTATTTGCATCACCACAATATTGATTAACATCTGCAAAAATTAATGGTTCATTTATTTCATGAACATTTGAATCTTGTAAATTGTTGTGTACTTCATCTGCATACTGAAGAACATTCATGTTACTTAATGATGATGTTCTTTGTACGTATACATTCGTACCCATATTAGCCTTATCAATATTATTTTCCTGTGTCATTTTTAATTTAGAAGCTTTATCAGGTGGTGTTTCATAAAAATTTGGAAGAATGCTTGTTGTACAAATAAAATTGTCCTTTGCATTCAAATGTTGTTCTGGTAATATAACACTTTTGCAACTTAAAAAATCAATTTCTTTTATATTTCCTTGTTTATCAAAACTATATCTTTTTGGTGATATGGAAGAAAGCATCTAAAGGAAAAACAATAATTTATATTGTTTTTAGCAAAGAAAAAAAAAAACAAACAAATTTTTTTTTTTTTCTTTTTTTTTTTTTTTTTAATTATAAATATAAATATATATATATATATATAAGCGTGTGTATATTAATTATAATATTATAAATATGTATATATATATGTGTATATATATGTACATATACATATATATATATATATATATATATATATATATATAATATATATACATAAAATCTATATTTTTAAAATAAAAAATTTATACGTATTAATATATATATATATATATATATATATATATATATATATGTATATAGAATGTAATTTATTAAATATACAGAAAAAAAAAGAAAACAAATAATAAAAAAAAATAGCTAATATTATTTAAATAATAAAGAAAAAAAAAAAAAAAAAAAAAAAAAAAAAAAAAATAGCTAGTATGCATGCTTTTTTTGTGTGTGCGTGTGCATGTTGTTTTTTTCTATAACAAATATATATATGTGTATATATTTATTTATTTTATTTTTTATTTTATTTTTTATTTTATTTTTTATTTTATTTTTTATTTTATTTATTATATTTTTTTTTTTTTTATAGCTATTAAAATTTATTCCTTTTATAATAAAAAAAAAAAATAAAAAAAAATAATTAAAATAAAGGAAGACAAAATAAAAGGAAAACAATACAAATGGATAAATTATAATAATAAAATAAAAAAAAAATATATATATATATTATATTTATATATATATATATATATACATATATCATATATATTTATGAACCTTCTTATATATACATATCTAAAAACAAAAGTATATATATTATATTTTTATATTTTATATCACACCTTGGAAGAACTATTAAAAATGAACTATATTTTATAATGTCTTAGGTTTGTAAGCTTCTGAAGCTAAAAATTGTATATTATTTATATTACACGAAAAAAATGAAATTAAAAATAAGAAATCAGAAAAAGTCTTAATTATATAGGTATAAATAAATTTATGAATATATGTATATATATATATATATATATATATATATATATATATATTTTATTTATAATAATGTTAATTCAAATTGTTAATTTATAATATCTACAGGAAAGGAAAAACAAAAATAAAAATTAATAGTAAAAATTATATAAATAATGTGTCTGTTATGGAAGGTTCATTATACAATAATGTTTATTAGGACATCATTTTTAAACTAGTTCTTTATTTAATTACTATCACTAAAAGCATAGAAAGTTTGTAATCTGGTAAAAACTATTTAAAGAAGGAAACTGAAAAAAAAGAAAATTTATGTAGCTTAAAAAAAAAAAAAAAAAAAAAAAGGTTAAATTCATATATATATATATATATATATATATATATGTATATTTTTATGATGATTATACTTTCAGTATTTCAATATAAATATGTATCCCATTATACTAAAAGGAAAAAAGAAATTATAAAAAGATAAAATTATGTAGTACAAAAAAAAATAAAAAAGGAAAAATAAATAAGATAAATACAGGAAATAAATAAAATGAAACAAATTAAGAAAAAAAAGAAAAGTATATGTATATATATATATATATATATAATATATATTATAAGAAGGAAAAACTTAAAAGAAGTAAGTATATTTTACACTCTTTTCTTTTTCATTTACACATTTTCACGATGTAGAAATATAATAAATATATGGAAAAAAAGTAATGGGTATATCTAGCTCAATAAGGCAAAAAAAAAAGAGGGGGAAAAAAAAAATAATAAATAAATACAATAAAATAAAATAAAATGTATTTTCAATTAAAGGATATTTATAAATTACACGGAAAAAATAATAAATAAAATAAAAAAAAAGCTTATAATTTATAACATAAGAGTAATTTATTTTAAAATATTTATAAATTCATATATAAAAATGAATAAATAAGACACACACGAAAATAAGTAAAAAGAAAAAAAAAAAAAAAAAAAAAAAAAAAAAAGATATACATATATATAAAATATATATAATATTCAAGCTTGCAAGGATAGAAATTTATGAACAGTTTACATTTTTCAATACAAATTTTACCTGATTAGTTCATAATTTTTTTTTTTTTTTTTTTTTTTTTTTTTTATATGAATGGACAATGTCATTTTTTCTTACATGAGTGTACACACTTTTTTTCAGAAAATATTGATAAATACACATATAGCTCATATTTGGAAAAAAAAAAAAAAAATATATCAATATATGTACATATATGTAGATTCCTTTATTTGTCTATATAATGTAATATATAAAGGTTATTATATTCAAACCAAATTAGTTATATACTACCTTTTATATATTAAATATGATATGAATATACTAATTATAATAGAACAAAATTCATAATTCCGATAGAAAAAAAAAAAAAATAATAATAATAATAAATCAAACTTTTTTTTTTTTTTTTATATATACAACTGTTATATGTATATACATGTTTATATAACCTAAGAAAATTATATTTCATTTTATTGTAATATAACACCCAAATAATAGTGTTGTTATTATTTTTTAATTTTTCTATATGCAAGTTGAAATATAAATAATAAAATTAAAAAAAAAAAAAGGGAACATGGTTTTTTTACATAACCTGGATTTATACATATAAATATATATATATATATATATATATATACATATTTATGAGGAATGTTTTTTACAAATGATAATATATGGTGTTATTCATAAATAAATGATTTAACATATAAAAATAATAATAAAAAAAAATAAAAAAAAAAAGATATTTAAAATAAAACAAAATAACATAAAATATTAAATTCAAATATAAGATTAACTTAAAAAAAAAAAAAAAATTATTATTATAATATATTTTTTCCTTTTTGCTTCCATTTTTTTTTTTTGTACTTTTTATTTTTTTTATTAATTTTAAAATTTAAATTCATTAATTAATAAGTTAAAAAAAAAAAAAAAAAATTGACTTCAAACATTGTCATCTTTTTCATTATCAATTATATCTTCATTTTTTGAGGTATCTTTTGGTAGTAACGCTATGATCTATAAATAGTAACAAGATAAATTATAAAAAGAGTGTATATAAATGAGTATTTACTTAATTTATTTTAATGAACTATTTATTTTTATATTACTATTAATTGAACTCCAGCGGCAACTAGCCCAACAGATACATTAGACAGGTGACTCTAAATTAAAAAAAAAAAAAAATGTATATGTGTACACAAATGAGTATATAATATATATATATATATATATGTATATATATATATATATGTATATTTATATATTTATATATTTATATAT